>NW_026057576.1:47491425-47758967 GCF_023721935.1 Panthera uncia
ATATATATATATATATATATATATTTACTTTTGAACCAAACTCCGATTTCTATTAACTTACTCTAAGGAAAAAATGTATTAAGAATGTTCATTAAGCTTGAATTTAAATATAAAATTATAAATCATAAATATTAATAACATTTTTGTGACCTTGTTTAATTCAAGGGACTTCAAAGGGTTTTCAAGGGTCAAGGGTGGTTTTCACTGGCTGCCAGAAGCTCTACTGTCAGCTTCTCTTTCATAGAAATCACTTTTTATGGAATTAGCCAAACCAGATCCAAAAAGCCACAGAAAAAGGAAGTAAGAAATCTTGAACTGCCATTCTGGATCATTCACCTTCAAACTGGAATCTGCATGAAATTCTCAGTCTTCACAATAGCAGCAACCCCAAACTAATGCCTCCTTCTTACTCATCAGAGCCACCATTTCTTGGGTCTTCATAAAGATCTTCAAAATCAGTTTCAAAAAAAAATAATTATGACATCTTATATATCAATGTTGCCTAAGTAGTTGAAATTCCCCCTTTAACATTCTAATGTGGCCTACTCTGCAATTTTTACAGGAGCTTGCTACTATAAATAATTATATTATCAATACTTTAAATCACATTAAAATTCTGGGGTTCCTGGGTGGCTCAGTGGGTTAAGCGTCCAACTTCAGCTCAGGTCATGATCTCCCAGTGCGTGAGTTGGAGCCCCATGTTGGGCTCTGTGCTGACGGCTCAGAGCCTGGAGCCTGCTTTAGATTCTGTGTCTCCCTTTCTCTCTGCCCCTCCTCTGCTTACACCTCTGTCTCTCTCTCTCAAAAGTAAATAAACATTAAAAAAAAAAATTTAAATGCAAGCTGGTACAGCCACTCTGGAAAATAGCATGGAGGTTCCTCAAAAAGTTAAAAATAGAACTACCCTACAACCCAGCAATTGCACTACTAGGCATCTATCCAAAGGATACAGGTGTGCTGTTTCGAAGGGATACACGCAACCCAATGTTTACAGTAGCACTATCAACAATAGCCAAAGTATGGAAAGAGCTCAAATGTCCATTGATGGATGAATGGATAAAGAAGATGTGGTATATACACAATGGAGTATTACTCAGCAATCAAAAAGAATGAAATCTTGTAATTTGCAACTAAGTGGATGGAACTAGAGGGTATTATGCTAAGCGAACTTAGAGAAAGACAAATATCATAGGACTTCACTAATATGAAGACTTTAAGACACAGAACAGATGGACATAAGGGAAGGGAAGCAAAAACAATATAAAAACAGGGAGGAGGACAAAACAGAAGAGACTCTTAAATATGGAGAACAAACAGAGGGTTACGGGAGGGGTTGTGGGAGGGGGGGATGGGCTAAATGGGTAAGGGGCATTAAGGAATCTACTCCTGAAATCACTGTTGCACTATATGCTAACTGATTTGGATGTAAATTTAAAAAATAAAACAAAATAAATAATAGTAAATAAATAAGTCACATTAAAATTCTTAACTGCAAAAAAATCTTAATTGCTTACACTATATTTTTATGTCTTTTTCTTTATTCATAAGTTAACCTTTGATAAACGATTTAGGAACAAATTGTGATACTGTGTGATTTCTTTCCAATCTGTTAAGCAGAAATTATATGTTCATTGAATAGAATGTAGGTCCAGATATGTGGGAATGTGAAATTGTGTCTGACTGATTTGGGGTCAACTTCATTGATCGTACACGAATCCTCTTTATTTTGGTTTCCTCACGGTAAATGATAGTATTCATGGTAGAAGTTATGCAATAGTAAAATATCTTACAGGAAGCACTTACTACTTAAATTACTGTATTACTTAATTTAAAAAAGGGATCTCAAATGAGGAAGATTGCTTGCTGAACATAAAGAGCATAGTGTTCTTTCACTGAGCCACCTGTATGAATGAAAATGATCACATATTACTTTAAAAACAATGTAAATAAAATAGACCTAAAAATCAATAGAAGCAAAACTGAAGGGACTAGAAAACTGTGCTTCTGTAATAGTGACTTGATTTGTAATAACCTGGGGAAGGAAAAAAATAGGTATTTCTTTATAGGAGACAGCGAAGAAATATGACATAAGAGCCAGAGGCTATACTGAGCCAGTGAAATTGTCCATTATTTAAACTGCAGGTGGTGACACTCACATAAACTGGAATAGCAAGATGCATCTAAACCAAGTGATGTGAGTGGATTTAGTGTGAAATGCACCGTGGGATTCTGTACTTCATGGGAGAATACAGGTGTGCTCTACCTTAGGAGAGCATGGTAGTAGAAATGCTACCTTTGAAAGAAGACCAATTAAAGCCTAAGTACACTGAATCTATAATTTCAACCCTATTTGTATATTATTAACAACTTGGCAGAAAATTTGGGGAATTAAGGTTCCTGAGGTAGCAAAAGAAGGAAAAAGAAGGGAAAGTAAAAGAAAAAGGAGATGAGAAGATGAAGAGGAAAGCAGACGCAGTAGAAGGGGGAGATGAAGAAGGAAAAAAGGAAAAGTGAAGACTGAAGACAGGAGAGATACCTAGGAGATAGGTAAAAGAGGTAAGATCCAGTGTTACCAAAATGTTGAAAATATATTAATGGAAATCAAAAAAGCCTTCCTGCTTCCAGACAAAATTGTAAAGTTGATGACATTGGTCTTCATCATGCCCACTCTTAGCCTATATTCCAGGGATCAAAAGTATTTTCTGTAAAGGGCCTGCTAATAAAAGTTTTTGGCTTTAGCAACTTCTCATCTCTGCTGTTGTGACACAAAGCAACCACAATGTGTAAGCAAATAGGTATGGGTATGTTCCAATAAAACTTTATTTACAAAAACAGGCAATGGGCCACATTTGTCCAACCAGCCCATACTGTTCCAATCTTATTATATTGTTTTACTTCATCTAACACATTCCACTAACCATTGCCCAATCACCCAATGCATCACTGACTTTCCCTAATTTTTATAATTATGCTCCCTGTCTTTAAAGCTTCACTCCCCATTTCTTCTCTTTATATTAAGTCTTCCTGTATCTTTCAGGTAGCATCTAGCCACCATAATAAAATCACCCCCTGCTTAGCAGCTCATGAGAGGAAGAGAACTACAATCTAGAGGGCACCACAAGATCCTTCTACGACTACTAAATACATCCCAAATGAACTGCACTAGGCTCCTATCCAACATCTACATAATTCTTTGTTCAATCATTCAAGAATTGAGTACCTGTTATGTATTTCACCCTATAAAAAAAGATAGCTTTAAAAATTAATTCTTGACCTCAGTGACTCAATCTAGTATGAGAAGAGATTACTTACATGCCACTGCCTTCCTATATCCACCCTCCCCCAACCCCCCTCAAGTCATTACAAAGCCATCATTAACCTCAGTAGTGGCAAAAAGCAAACTAGAATAGGGAGGCTAGAACTAGGAAAAATTAATGAGAAGATATTTGAGGACCAAAGACTTGATGATATAGCGATTATTTCTCCTCTCTGGAGTTTCATTTCTAGTCAATCACTAGGTCATGTTGGGTAGCAGGCACCAAAAATGCTCTATCCTGATAAGGGAGAAGAGAAAAAACCCAATTTATCAGACAAAATACTGTCCTTACTCCTTCTTTAAGTTTATGTCATTTTGTGAAGAACTTCCAGAGAGAAATGGTTCATGACTACCAATCCTTGATACCAAACTAATTTAAAAATTGTATTAAAACAAATGAAATTCAACAGTCTGCTAATGGCCATGGCACATTATACTGTATCAGATTAATCTTCCCACCAGTACCAGCTAGAAAAGCTGGACAGCATCTAAGAACCTCTGCTTGGAGGCAGCAAATGGCTACCATGGTAGCAAGACAGGCAGGGAGGAACACATTCCACTCTCCACTCAAGAGAGAACATGCTGCAAAGATTGCACTTAGCTAATAGCCCCACGCTTTGGGATGTGCTGAGGCACTCATGCTGAGGCCGCATATTCTCCAGGCTGTGCCTGTCCAACAGGGTACTCTTCTAATGAGCACTCTACTCTGCAGCTCCTTTATCAGCCTGGCTGAGCCTATCTCAGAGCTGCACTGGTCTGAGACTCTTCCTGCCCAATCCTACTCTTACCTTCCTCCTCTGCTCTCAGCGGCATCAGGTCTGCAATGCAGTCTCTCTGCTTACTCCTGCTCACTCTACCCTGTGATTCACATTTACCAACCTCAAAAATAATGACACTCTCTCAGTAGTGCAGCCACATTCCACAGGAGGCTAACAAAGGGTATTTTAATCAAATACTTTGCTTTGGAATGTAACCAACAGCTTGTATAAACATAGCAAAATGCTTCATACCATGTGAACTTTTGGCATATTTCGCCAAGCAAAATGGCTGCAGTTTTCTATTAGTGAAGAAGTTTATCCAGAATGGAAATGCATAATTTAGGTTTAATAAGACTTTTCAACATAAGCTGTACATACAAATGTGTATTTTCTCCTTTCCTTGTGTTTACAGCATGAGATAAGCTGTAGACCAATTTTATGTAGCTATTTTATATGCAAATAAGAGGTTACTTTTACGTGTTTTCAGTTTTATAGGAAACAGGCAAGAGAATTTCAAATAATGCAGTTGCCACTTTAGTCAGAGGATTGACTTTTCTATTTTCTGTGGACATCTTTCTCTTGACAGCTGATGAAAAATGTTTAAACACTAAAGGCTTAAGATATCAATACAATTTTATAAACAATTTTATTATTTCAGGTTAAATGAGCTCACTTTGGCTTTTTCAGTATGAGTTGAGATGGTCAGTTGACCTCCTCCTCTATTCAAAAGCAATAAGTGTCTTTTGTATGAATAATTTCCCAGGATCCCCACATGGACAGATGTGAAAATCCTCCAATGGTAATGGTAAGTCAGCTCAATAATGTCACCTGTCTCTGGCCTCTTAGAATGGGGATGAGGAGTTCATCTATTGGCTGGCATCAGTGACCTCAAAAGGAACTGAGAAGAGGATTCTGACATGAACAGATTACAGATCCCATAAGTGGAGCTTAGTTTTGGCAAGATGGATAGATTTGGAAGGACCCATAGACCTAACTGAGCTAATACAGACAGCATGCTGTTGATCCAATGATTCTCCATCAGGAACAAAATCTGCCTTGGCCAGTAGTACACTAAAGGAGCCAACAGCCATTAGGCAGAGGCTCAAGTAAGCAGGTGGTTTCTGTCAATGGATGTCCTACGGTGAACAAAACAGAGCGTGGAGAAGGAATTAGGTACATAATAGGTAGATATTTGGGCAGGGAGTCTTAATGGATATGGTGTGGCAGAGGGGGAAGAAACTGGAGTTCAGGAAGAATTCTGTCCTGAGATGACCGAACAGAAGGCAGTACCTAAAATCAAGAGGAGAAGAAGTTCTCAGTGCACTTGTTCACCACAATTGAGTAAGATCTACTTACTAGAATCTATTTACTAGATAAAGGCCATAGCAGAACCACCAGAAATTCTTTTCATCTGCTCCATACTCAGGACTCTCCATATCCTACCTGAAGAGTACCAGGTCTGATGGAGGGAAGGTGGTCAGGAGAAAAACCAGAATTTACACCTGTAATTCTGGGGGCTGCCGTAACAGGAAGCCAGACAGAATGGATAGAGGGAGTATCCCGCTATGGGGTATTGGAAAAAAACTGGTCCTAATGAAACTCAATATCATCATCTGAAAATAGAAAACAATGTCAGCTTCTAAAGTTGTTGAAATGATTGAATTACAGATGGTTAGCTCATAGTGTGAAGTCCAAGGATGTGAGTGAACCAGGACTTTCAGCTACTCATAGAATCATACAATGATCAAGGACATTGTCTTAACTTGGGAGCTTTTGACAGGTTATCAATAGTGTGGCAATAACAATAGCTAACATATATTGAGTACTTATTATGGGACAATCACTCTTGATTCTTTACATCTATTATCCTATCTGATCCTCTCAACCCTATGAGGTGGGTAGTAGTTTCAACTCCATTTTACAGATATGAAAACCAAAGAATAGGGAAGTGAAGTGACTTGTCCAAGGTTACACATTAGCAAGTGGTAGTAGTAGGATTTGAACAGAGGCTTAGGAGCCCCCACTTTGAGTTATTTTAGTTACACATAACACCATACTTCTACCATGGTGTGTGTGTGGGGGGGGGGGGGTGGTGATAGAGGAAACTATGTAAAAGCAAGAATTAGTCCATTCAGTACCTATTTAGAATACCAGTGGTAGACCACAATGAGACATGTAGAAAAAGTAGTCAAACTGTGGCAGCACGTTTTTAATGTCATTTTTTCCAGTGATCATTTCCCTGACTATGCTCTTGGCATGGAGCTATGTCAGCACAGCCATGGCAGGAGCGGGGTTTATGGCCAGAGCCTTTATTACCAAAATGAGCAATGGTGCTGTATGACCAGCATTATTTCTGAGTTGTGGTCCTCTGTGGTGCACAGAAACAAGCAGTACCTACATCATTTTTCCTCTGATTTATAAATTCCAGAATGACAGAATACTACATATTAGATCATCATATAACCTATCTACGAAAACTTTAAATATAAACTCATGCCCTCAAGGATCTGGAAGATTTAGTAAGGTTTGCAAAGTCATTCACTCAAAAAGGCTTTCAATGATAATTCACCAAAAATAAAATAAAAGTGGAAGAATTTTTTAAACAGCAGCTTGATCTCTATGGTATATCTACAGTGCATTTAATATGTTTTGATGTATTTTTTTCACTTTTACTTAAGCAATTCATGCTTTCAGATAACTTAGAATAACATCATCTGAAAATCACCTAAAATATTACCACCAGAGATGATCATTATAAATATTTTATTTTTAAGCCTTCAGGAATTCTGCCCTAGTCATTTAACATTTAGTAAAAATAAAAACATATTTGTCATACAATATAGTCTACTACACAACTTCCTCTCTCATTTAGCTATAGTATGAGTACCTTTTAATGTCCTATATAAAATTACATTTCTTATGACTACATATTTTTATTTTATGGGTGCCCATAATTTACTTCATCAGTCCCCCATTGTTGGGTTTCTAGGTTATTTCCAAATTTTCTTATTTATTTTTAAGACTGCTTCTTACACTTAGCAAATTAACATTTAATCTATTATGTAGAAATATTGTTACCAATTTCTAGTTTGCCTTTTAACTTTGCGGTAGCTTCCATTCAAAAATACGTTTTTAATTTTAATGTAGAAGTGTGTGACAGTTTCAATTGTGAATTCTGCTTTTAGTGCTATGCTGAGAAAGCCTTTTTTTCAAGAATAAAGAATACCCATCCATTCCTGTGATGTGTATATATTCGTGGGTGATCTCATATAACATTTTCATGGCTTCATTTTTTTCATATAATATGTTTTTGAAACAGTTGATACTAATACAATCCTGGAAAATCACATATCAAAAACTGTCAGATAGCTTGCTTTGTAAAAGAATATTGAGATGACTCTGCTTCACAGGAGAAAGGAGCCCTTGTGGATTACAAAAAACTCAATGTAGAAGACATTGGAGTTTCTTCTGTGAAGTGAACGATTTCATCACATTTCTATGAAAGTTGATAAAATGGTGCTACATAAAGACAAGTAGATACCTTCAGTTAGATGTCCAGGCTGAGCTGCTTATGACTAACAAGGATATCCACTCCCTACTCCATTTGTAAGGACTTATTTCTGAGGATGCTGCACCTTCCCACCAGCTTATTCTAATTCCAAATGGACTGCCTCCATAGCTTCATCTATTCCTTCAGAGGCTGTGAGGGATATTTTTACATCAGAGAGGACACTGGTCAAAAAGAGAGAAGGCATGCCATGGCTACTGCTCCTAATAATAGTACTACATTTTCAAACCATGTAATTTTGGTTTAAGATTTTTTTAAGTAGCAGCTAAGAAACCTGACACGTAATGTGCAAATTGCAAAACCTTGACAAGATTCTACATGCCTTTTTCTTTCACTGATTTTATTTCTAAATTATTTTTTTTAAGATCCTACAATGCCTCTGCGATTAAACTTTAATAACCTTAAAATCTATTCATTATTCCATGGCCACCTTTAAGATGTCAGTCAGTGATATCACTAACTTCCCAGTTTAAGATGTTTTTCCCCTTGGAAGAATCTGTTCATTACAGTAGTTAACAACTACTCAGTTAGCAAAGAGCCTTAAGACAAGGCATGGGACAAGTTAATGGCATAACAAATCAGTCGTTAAACTAAATGGTCAGTTTGCACAGTAGAGTATTATTGATTTATTGAATCCAACTTAAAGATTTACAGAAGTTACATTTTATTCCAGGTACAAGATGCACAAATGAAATACAGAGGGGTGCAGTTTTGTTTTACGCTGCTTTCATTAAGAACCCAATTGCATGGCAAAATCAGTTAGTACATATCTCGGTCCATGTGACAGCCAATTTTCCACTGAGATTGGAAACTCTGGGAGCTTTTTAATCCTTGTTCTCACTCTGGGAATACAGGAGTGGGAGTTACAGCATGTTTTTAAATTGTTTAAAGTAAAGCATCAATAGTAACAAGGGCTTATCCCTGACTGCTGAGCAATGGAACATCTCCGAATGGATAGTGCATGACCTGAATTCTGGGTCTACTTTGATAATGAAATTTGTCTGGGACACTCTTACTGGCCCAACATGGTCAGGTATTTTTCTCCAGTGAATTTCCTTTCACAGAAAATATATATTGCTATAAACACAGCTGTCACCAAATAACCTGTGACACAAGCAACTTGACCATCTAAAGGCCCTAAGCTGATAGCATCGTGATTCACTTCACAACTATTTTTTCTTTGCATCCCAGTACTTCCAAAGATCTAGGGATATTGTATATACCAATCCACATAAGGTTTATATTCTTGTGGAGAAGGCAGCTTTCCAAAACATAATTTTACATTAATGCATTATCGTATTACATTAAACAGGATACATTAAGTACATAAACCATTACACAGGATATATACACTAAACAGGATGAAATACATTAAATACATACATTAAACAGAATAATTTTGCAAGGAATAAATGCTATAAGGAAAAGAAAATATGTTCAGGAAGAGTGTTGAATGGGAGTCCACTGTTCATGTAAGGAGTAGAAATTATGTTATTTGGAGAACTGCAGAAAATCAATCAATCAGGGGTCCACAAAGTAAAAGAAAGATAAATAAGTTTTTGACTGAACACTTATAAAGCACCCATTTACATGCTTTCAAAGGCCTGTCTGCTGCTTTTAGTTCTCTGAGAACCTTCTTTCTCTTCAGAACAGAAGAGCTACAGCAATAGATTAAAGCTTAGAGTTTAGGGATAGTACATGCTCAAGATTCCTGCTCAGTGCCTAGCACTACATATATAATGCTTTTTATAGCAGTAACAACAATGATGAGAAAGGTCAAATTGCTGGGGTTTTGGAATAATTGCTTGGTTCAGATCTATAAAAAGCTATTAAATCAATCCTCTAGAGAATAGTATGTTTTGTTATTCTGTAAGGGCATAAGTATAAAAGTTCTTCAGCTTACAAACTAATTCTGGACCTCAGTTTAATATCACTTAATATATTTATGTTCTATAGTTGCAAGCCACAAACTCACTTCAAATGTCTTTAGTGGGAATAAAATACCACAAAATAAACTGTTAGACTTTGTGTGTGTATGCAATAACATCTGACAATCCTCACTTTCCAGACTAGGTACTTATGAGCCAGCAACAAAAAAGAATAGATTTTCAGAAAGCCTGTGTTCAAAAGCATACATACCATTTGAAACATTTTAAAAATGATTTTTTTCAGTAGGAATTATTTCATTTTCATATTGTGGCTGGTAAGGTAAACTCTTGTTTGACAACATAAAGACTATTTATGAAAGACATACGACATCAACTGCAGCTTACATCATATGGTATATTTGCATAAATGTATATGACATCATTTTAGAATCCTTTGTTTCTTGCTCCACTGGTACTTTTACCAAATACAGACTGACAGTGTCCTACACTAATTAATCCATTTACTAAAACAAGCATAACAAAACAAAACAAAAATCCGTTGTCTTTCCCCTCAGGGAACTCATTGAAAATTAAATGAGAGGAGCACCTGGGTGGCTCAGTCAGTTAAACATCCAACTTCAGCTCAGGTCATGATCTCATGTTTCATGGGTTTGAGTCCCTCATTGGACTCTGTGCTGACAGCTCAGAGCCTATAGCCTGCTTCAGATTCTGCGTCTCCCTGTCTCTCTGCCCCTCCCTTGCTCTCTCTCTCTCTTTCCCTCTCTCTCTCAAAAATAAACAAACATTAAAAAAAAAAAAAAAAGAAAGAAAATTAAATGAGAATTCCCCTCACAGTTCTTAGCTCTCCTGGCCTTAGCAGAGGAAGCAAGGTGTATCGGTCAGGGAGCCAGCAGGAAATAAGTGACATTCTCTCAAAGGTAAGTCAACAGAGTGTAATAAATGAGACATCTTACAGAGATGGGGGCAGGTTAAGGGAGACCAAGATGGGTGGTGAAGCAACCTGGAGCTGGCAACAGCAAGAACAGGTTCCACCAGGTTTACAATGGCAAGGGGAGTATATTAGTTTCATACTGTTGCTGGGGAAAAAAAATGACCACAAAATTAGTGACTTGAAACAATAGAAATTTTTCTCTTATGCTTCTGGTGGCCAAAAGTCCTAAATGAGTCTTACCAGGCTAAAATCAAGGTGGTGACAGAACCACTCTCCCTCAGGAGCCAGTAGGGGAGTATCTATTTCCTCGCCTTTTCCAACTTCTAGAGTTGCATGCCTTGCCTTCCGAGGTCCTTTAATCTTCGAAGTTAACGGTATAGCATCCACTCTTTCTGACTTTGCTTCTAACACGTGACTTTTTCCCCCATCCATGTGTAGCCAAATCTCCCTATATCCTCCTCTTTTAAGAATACTTTTAACTAGGGGCACTGGGTGGCTCAATCAGTTGAGTGTCCGACTTCAGGTCATGATCTTGCGGTTCATGATTTCATGAGTTCGAGCCTCGCATTGGGCTTTCTGCTGTCAGTACAGAGCCTGCTTTGGATCCTTTGTCCCCCTTTCTCGCTACACCTCCCCTGCTTGCACTCTCTCTCTCTCAAAAATAAAATAAAAAACGCTTTTTAAAAAAAGAATACTTTTAACTATATTTAGGGCCCACTTGGATAACCCAGGATAATCTCTCCATCTCAAGATCCTTAACTTAATCGATCTGCAAAGACCCTTTTTACATGAGATAATATTCATGAGTTCCAAGGATTAGAAGCTGGATACCACTGGGTGCCACTATTCACCTTGCCACCAGGAGAGTCTGGAGTGGTAACTGGAACCCAGGGAGACCTACAGCAATAGGAAAAAACTATCTGACAGAATATGCAGTTTATTTTTTAATGTTTATTTATTAATTTTGAGAGACAGAAAGGGAGAGAGAGACAGTGTGTGTGTGTGTGTGTGTGTGTGTCCACGCACACACCCACACGCACGCACATGAGTGGGGAAGGGGCAGAGAGAGAGGGAGAGAGAAAATCCCAAGCAGGTTCCACACTGTTAGCCGGACATGGGGCTCAAACTCACAAACTATGAGATCATGACCTGAGCCAAAATCAAGAGTTGGATACTTAACTGACTGAGCTACCCAGGTGCCCCCAGAATATGTAGTTTAGAACTACTTACCACATGTGGTAGTAGAACACAGCCACTACCAAGAGATGACCAAACAAGAAGAGATTCTGGGAAATAAGTACCCCTACCTCTCTCACCCCACCCTGCAATTTCTGCCAGTGCCTTCCATAGTCCAACCTCAAATGGAAACTAGAGTGCAAGGAAGGATAGACCATTCATCCATAAAGGTCAGCATGCTAGAGCTCAGAGGATGGCAGAGAAAGCTGACCAGTGGACCTCAAGAATCAAATGGAAACTTTCCAGCAAACATGGGTACCAGAAGCAAAGTGACAACAGTTCTGAGGCCATGTGTGGGACTGAGGACTTCTACAAGAGACTGAAGAAATATGGATCAAATTACGATGGCTAAAAATAAATAATCAACCAAGCAGTCTGAATTCAGAGAAGTAAGGTTCAATTCAGGACCCACCATAAGGACTTATCTCGGAGACTGGGAAATCATTCTAGGGCTATTTCACTGTGCACTCATGGAACTCAACCAGGCTTTAATTCTCCAAGACTCATTCCAAGATTTTGGAACCTTAACGAGGTTTTTCACTTATAGATTCGCAGTTTATAAATGAAAATAAAGAATGAATTTGTTAAAAATACTAATTCAAAGGGATACACGTATGCCTATGTTTATTGCAGCATTATCTACAATAGCCAAATTATGGAAGCAGCCCAACTGTCTACTGATAGATGAATGGATAAAGAAAAGGTGGTGTATATATAGAAGGGAACATTGTTCAGCCATAAAAAAAGGATGAAATCTTGCTATTTGCAATGATATGGATGGAGCCAGAGAGTATAATGCTAAGCAAACTAAATCAGCCAGAGAAACACAAATACCATATGGTTTAACTCATATATGGAATTTAAGAAACAAAGCAAACAAAGGGAAACAGTCAAAGAGGCAAACCAAGAAACAGACTCTTAACTATAGAAAACCAATGGTTACTAGTGGGGAAGTGGGTAGGGAGATGGGGGAAATAGGTGATAGGGATTAAGGAGTGCACTTGTCAGTGATGAGCACCGGGTGATGTGTTGAATTGTTGATTCACTATATTGTGCACCTGAAACCAATATAGCACTGTGTTTATACGGGAATTGAAATTTAAAAACTTAATTAAAAAATGAAGTAAACAAACAAAAAAAGATGTATTTGTTTCAATTGAGTGAGAAGAATCTAACACATGTCACTTTGGTTTAGATTAATGATGTCATAAAATCCAAAATTGTGTTTGAAGCCTCTTCTCTAGAGACATTCAGGTTGTAACTGAAGTAGATGGGATTAGGGAAGGCAAAACTTGGTTACCTTTGACATCCCATTGACTTTATGGCCAGGAATCAAACTTGCTTACGTCAGAGACCAAATTAGTGTCATCTCTAGGCCAAAGTCTCTGTGGAGAAATCAGTCTGTGCTCCTAAAAGCTTTGAATCTCAGGATGTTTGGTCTTGGTGGTTTGTATTTCACTGGCCACAATATTAAGACTCAAAGAGTGCCAAACCCTTGAGCAAAGCCCAAAGAACAAAAACTTTGTGACACAATGGTACCTAACAAAAGAATTGCATGTTGAAGAAAAATAATTGCAATTTATTGTGAAGAGTAGGAATTCTAAAGACTACTTTATTTCACTCCCATTTTAGAAGTTATTTAAAAATATTTTTGAATAAAAGAGTGGAGAAATCTAACATAAAAGTACCCGAAAACAAAATGAGTGCAGTATAAATGATTTGGTCTATAGGTACAAAAGACATGCATTTTAATCAGTAGAGTCCCAAATGACCCTGATTTTTATTCTTTCCAAGTTGATCATAGTGTAACTCTTACACAGAGAATTAAAACCCCAAAGCCTAGGTGAAGTATAATGCTTCTACCATTGCCAGAACCCCAAAAACTTGGACAGGGACTGGACACTCCACCGGCCACACAATGAGACTCTTTTCTCACCTTCATCTGCCACTCTTGGTTGTCTTGTGTGCCACCCTCTTGCTTAGACAGGGCCCTCGAAAGTAGTTGCCAGTGGCTCAATATCTTGGAGTGGATGAAGAACAATTGGAAGATTCAGTAATAAAAATGAGGAAGCTGAGGGTGAAAAAACATGAAGCCACAGATTTGTCAGAAGAAGGAAGAAGATGCATTTGAGCAATCTAAAGACTCAACAAGGGCAGATGCATCCACCACAATTATAAAAGGAGAAAAGAATGGCATTATGAAGTTCCTTATAGACCTGACACAGAGGGTACAGAAATTTTGTTGTTAAGGAAATGCCTCATTCCATTAACCTCAGGATCACCAGTTTTATATCCAGAATATCATAATTCTTCATCTAAACATGGTAGAGCATCTGTTAGGATGAGCACTGGGTGTTGTATGGAAACCAATTTGACAATAAATTTCATATTAAAAAAATAAAATAAAATAAACATGGTAGGGCCATTTCATAGACAGATGACTGTGAGTCCTCTTTCCTTCTTTAGAGCTCATGGATGGGTGGCCCTGTGATCTAGTCATAAATCTAAGCTCAAAGATTTGAATGGCAATGTATTCCAAGATACTATCTTGGATAGCAACTTGATGGAACTGTTGATCAGGTACAATTAATGAAAGAAAGAATAACTTAGATGAAGAAATTATCTTTACTTATGTTTATTGCTGGTTTTGAGATACTAGCTGTTGGAATTTATCAATTCCTATAATTTAGAAATCAAAAGAAATTCATACAGAAAATAGAAACGGATACATCAAACCAGAGTGATACTAATTCATTCCTCATAAAACCTTGAACCAGATTAATAAAGCTTCAACCAGAGGTTTTCCCAGAATACAGGCAAGGAAGAAATCAATGAGATCTGATAAGCAAATGCTCCTTTGTGCAACAATTCAGACTTTACTTAACTGGCCCTGTACTTTTCAGTTTGGAAGGAATTAACACAGAGAAGCAATATCGCCATAGAAGGCAACTGCAACAGATGTGTGGACTGAGCAATCAGAGTCAATGGCCATAATGATGCTGAAAATGTACCACATTCACTTCTGCAAAGTCATATATTTGCTTTTCTAAAACCACTAGAATGTGTGTGTGTGTGTGTGTGTGTCTGTGTGTGCGTGTGTCTGTGTGTGTGTGTCTGTGTGTGTCTGTGTGTGTGTGTGTATATGAACAGTCTCTCAAAATAATTATTGTACCACCTGAAGCACACCTTTAGGGTACTAAATATAGTGTCTATGTCTCTTCTTATTTATAGTTTCTAATATTTCTCTTCCAAAACATAATATATATTTATCCACCATGATGATAGATTTTATGCTAGAACTGTATGAAAGAAAACAATTTGTGTCTTTCCAAATAGTTCCGAATCCACATTGAGGTTACAGGTTAGCCTGCTGTTATTTTACAAATAGTATTCTAAAGATACAAGGAGGAATAGATGCTCTTTATCATTAAAAAAAAATGCTATTTTCTTTTCTTGCTCTTTAACATGCACATTGAGAAACCTTCCCAACAGTTCGAGAAATCTAGGGACGTTTCAGTGAGAAGCATAAAAATTTCTGCCGGCTTTGCTACATAAACCTCACTTAAAATTTTTTTTTTTAATGTTTTCACATTTATTTATTTTTGAGAGACAGAGAGATAGATTGTGAGTGGGAGAGGGGCAGAGAGAGAGGGAGACACAGAATCCGAAGCAGGCTCCAGGCCCTGAACTGTCAGCACAGAGCCTGACAAAGGGCTCGAATCCACAAACCGTGAGATCATGACCTGAGCTGAAGTCGGATGCTTAACCAACTGAGCCACCCAGGCGCCCCTTAAATTTTTTAACAAAAAGGAAATAGTACCAAGCACACACACACAGACACACCCACACACACACAGTGAACAAACTTTGGGTTACATGGAAAACACTGACTTAAGTAAGAACAGTTCATAAATGGCTCACAATTAAATAAACATTGATTAATGAAAAATTTTTACGTTCCCAAAAGTAGTTTTCCTAAATTCTTAAATACATACATTATATTTTATAGCAATTATTGTAGAAACTAAATACACAAGTAATTTCACTGAAAAAAAAAATCTCAAGGACAAATCTAAAACCATCCTTTCTCTCTCCAAACATCCCCCAGGCAGGACACATGGGACACAGACAAGACTCACAACAAGTCATCTTGAAGACTTCTGGTCCAAGATAACAACCTGAATCCATATCATTAATTCCAGCTCCTCAACAGATTCCCATGCAAATATTCAAAGAAATATAATCAGTAATTATCACTGGAAATTGGGCAAGAGTGCTACTCACATTCTAGAACGTTTTAAAGACTTTTCATAATGTATATTGAAGATTAAACAAGACTGAAGCAAAGACCTACAACTTACAACCCCTGAAGGTGACGAGAAAGGCTAATAAGTAGTAATTGAAAGAATTTTCCAGTGTAAATTCATTAACATCCCTCCCCACTCCTCAACTCAAAGCAGAAGAGAAAGAGGGTTATCAACTCCTAGAAGGCAGTAATAATTTAATCAGTCACACTAATATCAGGAAGTGGCCAGATTCCAGAATCCACACAGATCCTGTTGAATATCCTTGGTTCCCATGTGGCATGATCAAAATGGTGAGTTGAGCAAGCAGGGGACACAACTATTCCTAATACGGTATGGTTGCCAATTGGAAAAGGCAGTTACCTTCAAGAGAGTGAAGAAGGGTCCTCAGCCAATAAGAGATACAAGGAAAATTTTGCCTTTTTGCCTCTACCTTCATAGGCCATCTGATTGTTCTGCCTAAATATCAACAGATTTCCTATTTTTCCTTAACACCCAAAAATGTCAATGGCCTTTACCTAAATTTAAGTTAGGTTTCATCATTCCTCTTTATATTTGAATCTTCAGCACTGTTTTTAAATTTAACAATTTTTATTTAATTGTGTTTAAGTTTATTTATTTGTTTGAGACAGTGTGAGCAGGGGATGGGCAGAGAGAGAGAGGGAGACAGAGAATCCCAAGCAGACTCCGTACTGCCAGCACAGAGCCCAATGCCGGGCTCAAAACCACAAACCATGAGATCATGACCTGAGCCAAATCAAGAGTTGTACGCTTAACTGACTGAACCACTCAGGTGCCCCTCTATTTCATTTTTCCAATTGTCTCATATAAATTTTATTATATTAATAGTTGATATAAATTCATCGTGTCTCTTTTCTTGAATTTCCATATACTGTTTCATGAATTTTATAGAAATTTTTGAGCATAACTTTTAATAAAGCAATTTTCTTTTCATGATGGAATCTACAATACACTAATTAGACAAACACACTAAGAAATCTTTCCTGGTGTTACATTGCTTCCTTTTTTCTGTCCTCAGCTATAGTTTTAGAAGAACTATATCTCTTAAATCTCACTAAGAAAATAAAGTATTGTCAATGTTTATTCTCACTTCTTTATTTATAAATCATCATTTATCCAAATTTTATCAGACCCCTGTGTTTTAAATCATAAAATCTGAACTTGCCTCTTGGTTTTCCTCTGTTTGATCATCCTTACCAGTGGGAGCTCATGTAACGGAAAATGGGAAATGAGATTTACTGACTTTTACTTTCCAAATTTAGATTCATTAGTCTGCTCTTTTGTTATTAAATAAAAATGAAGATAAATGAACAAAATATGTACTTCAAAAATTTAGGAAAGGGACTTAAGAAAACTAGAATGATGGCATTAATAAAGATTAAACACAAAACCAAATTAGTTAGAAAATAGGAAATCAGTAAAATCAACTAATTAAGGAGTTATTATTTTGTAGTAAACAATACAAGAGATAAAATCTTGGTAAGGCTAATTAAGCAAAAGCGAGAAAACAGAAATACAATCAGAATTATGATATTTTTTTAAATAAAATCATTTAAATGTTATCACAGTATCTCTGAAAATAAGAAATATCCTAAAAAACAAGAAACACCAAAACTGACTAATCAAATAGGTAACAGAATAGCCCAATATACACGGAAGATATTTTAAAAGTTACCAAACAGTGGCACCTGAGTGCCCCTCAGTTGGTTAAGAATCTGACTTGACTTTAGCTCAGGTCATGATCTGATGGTTTATGAGAGGAGCCCCACATCAGGATCTGCCCTATCAGTGCAGAAGGCTGCTTGGGATTCCCTCTCTGCTCCTCCCCCATGTTCTCTTTCTCTCCTTCTCTCTCTCCCAAAATAAATAAATAAATATTTTTAAAAATTAGAAAATTTGCCAAAGAAATACCACCTCCTCCACTTCTGTTCATCTAACCTGGATATCTTAATGGTTTAAAAATGTGATCATTCCTGTAGTATTAATGTCCTGGAACACCAAAAAGAAAAAAAAAAAGATAATTTCATGTTTTTATTTTAACTAGATAAACCTGCTGTTAAAACAAAACAAAATAAAAAACCATAAAACAGAACTACAGAGAAACCTTATTTGTGAATACATGTTAAATATTTCTAGATGTAATATTACCATTTGAGTCTGGCAGCAAGTTTGGTATATTAACTGATAAATAGCTAGTTTTATTGCTAGCATAAAAGGTATATATTCTCCTTGTAAAAACCAAACAGCTCAAGAAAAGCAAAAATCACTCTATTTTCCATTACCAAGATATAACCACTATTAACATTTATGTTTTTTGTTTTAAATGCTCATTTATTTTATTTTGAGAAAGAAAGCATGTTAGTGTGTGAGCAGGGGAGGGGAAGAGAGAGAGGGAGAGAGAGAATCCCAAGCAGGCTCTGCATTGTCAACACAGAGCCTGACAAGGGGCTCAATCTCAGGAACCATGAGATCATGACCTGAGCCAAAATCAAGAGTTGGACACTTAACCAACTGGGCCACCCAGGCATGTGGGTGATTGGATCACTACTAACATTTAAATAAACATTCCTCCATTTTCTCTCTGAAGAAACACACACATACATATAGTTCAATATAAACAACTTCATGTGAATGAATCATTTTATATATATATATATATAATACATGTAATCTGAGAGTTTCATTCAACAACATGTCATGAACATTCATCCATGTCAATAATATAGATCTATACCATTTGTAATGGTCATCTATTATTCATTTGTACTTATGTGCCATAATTTACTTAACCAGTTTAATGGATGTTTGGGTTGTTTCCAATTTGGTGCTATTATGAATACCTCTATACTATTACTCCTCAGGCATAAATCTCTTCCCATTTGTGATTACTTTCTAAAAGTAGGGTTGCTGGATCATATAGCATACACATTTTATATTTTCTATTACCAGAATGCCTTCCAGAAAAGTTACACTATTTATAGTTCTCTTGACTATGCTGGAGAGTGCAACTGCCTCACACCTTCACCAGCACAAGGTATTGTAGTCATTTGGTAATAGATCTTGGTTTGGTAAAAAGGAACGCCAGCTGTCCAGTAAGTTTACTCACCATTTTCGTCATTTCATTATTCAACAAATAGTATATTAAACATCTGTAAATTCTAGAAGCCTAGCTAGGCTTAGACACTGAGGATCCATGATCAACAAAAGAGATGTGGCCACTGGCCTCAAAAAAAGAGTTTTTGAAAGAAATGGGGAATACACTAAATTAACAAATAAATAAATGAAGAAAATAATTACATATTGAGATTATCAGACTGCAGGAAATAAAGATATTTTGAGAATAAAAGGGGAAGGACCTAATTTGGATAAGAGAGTTAGAAACTACATCTCTGAAGAAGTGATATTTAACCTGAGATAAGAAATATGAGATAACCTAGTTCCAGGCAGAAGGAAGACAAAGGCAAAGATTCTAAGGCAGGAAAGACATGATGTGTTCAGGGAAAGAAGGGAGGTCAGTATAGCTAAAATGCAGCAAAATTAAGAGGTAGGCACCAAGCCATGCATAGCCTTGACTACCATGATGAAGACTGTTAACTATCTTCTAAGATCTGTGGGAAGACACTGAAGGAATATAAATTTGATACAATTAGATATACCCTGTGAAAGGTCTCACTGTAAACTCCATGAAGATTACTTGGGTAATTCTTGGCTTAGAAAGCTGAGTCAGTAGTAATGCCACTCACTGAAATGGGGAAGCATGGATGAGAATAGGCTTTAGGGTAGATGAATGCCAAGTGTTCCATTTTGTTCATGTTAAGGTAGAGATGCCTATGAGACATCTAAGTGGAGATGCAACATTCGCAGCTACATATGTGAGTCTGGAGCTTAGATAAAAGAACTGATATACATTTGGGAGTCCCCAGCATATGAATGGTAGTTAAGTCATGCAACTGGATATGCCCATCTAGGGAATGAGTATACACTGAGAATAGATATAAGAATTATTCTTGGGTACCTGGGTGGCTCAGTCGATTAAGCATCTGACTCTTGGTTTTGGCTTAGGTCATGATCTCATGGCTTTGTGGGTTTGAGCCCCACACTGGGCTCTGCACTGGCAGCATAGAGCCTGTTTGGGAGTCTCTCTCTCTGCCCCTCCCCACTTGTGCAGTCTCTGTCTCTCTCAAAATAAATAATAAACTTAAAGATATATTCTTAAAGCCTAAATGTCCATCAACTGATGAATGGATAAAGATATGGTTTATATACTTGGCAATGAGAAAGGATGAAATCCTACCATTTGCAGCAACGTGGATGGAACTGGAGGGTATTATGCTAAGTGAAGTAAGTCAGTCAGAGAAAGACAGGTATTTCACTCATATGTGGAACTTGAAAAACTTAACAGAAGACCATGGGGAAGGGAAGGGGGAAAAAATAGTTACAAATAGTGATGGAGGGAGACAAACCATTTAAGAGACTCTTAAATAGAGAGAACAAACTGAGGATGGATGGGAGAGGAGGCGGAGAGGAGGGGAAAATGGGTGATGGGCATTAAGGAGAGCACTTGTTGGGATGAGCACTGGGTGTTGTATGTAAGCGATGAATCACGGGAATCTACCCCAAAACCAAGACCACGCTGTATACACTGTGTGTTAGCCAACTTGACAACAAATTGTATTAAAAAATAAAAATAAATAAAAATTTAAAAATCAAAAACCAAAAAAATTCTTAAATTAAAAATCGGGGCAACTGGGTGGCTCAGGAGGCAAAGTATCTGACTCTTGATTTCAGTTCAGGTCATAATCTCACGGGGACATTGCAGAGCCTACTTGGGATTCTCTCTCTCTCAAAATAAATAAACATTTAAATTAAAATCAAAGGTACACCAGAATCTAAATCTATGGCCAAAGATAAAAGACCAACTAATTAGTAAAAAATGCAAAGTATGTTAACTACCATTATAAGGGATCAATAAAGGATCAATATTCATTTGGAAATATCCAGTGCTATTTTCCACACTAAAAAAACAAACAAACAAAAAAACAAAAAACAAAAAAACACACAATCATGTGGTTAGGTTGTTTGTCTTTTACATTTTACTGCTTCAAACTTTGGACAAGTCCAAACCTGAGTCCTTGGAGGTTGCTATGGACAAAGGAGAGAATGAGGAGGCTGCCTCAGCCCCATGAGGTAGGCTGAGCACTCCTCATGGAGAGGCCAGTATGGAGACAGAAGGAAGCTGGGATTGTGCTAGGAAGGTGCCAGTGATGGCAAAATGTCCTCCCATTTCTTCTGCCCCAAGAGAAGTATACAACATGATGCCCACTACCAGGGGTGTGAGAAAAAATCCATGCTTCTCACTGTGGAAGAGGGAACCTTTCTTCCTCAGGAAGAAGATAAAGCACTGGGCATGATAGCAGAGCACTGGACCTTTTCATTCCATAAGATTCTGACAGACAGCACCAGCCACTGGTAAACAATAGTCTTCTCTGACATGTTGAAAAAGTTACCATTATTGCTATTATTATCATTCCTTATTGGCATATAATTGGAAAGGAGAGCCCCAACAGGATTCCTGATAAGAATCATTAGTCTGTATTATAAAAATATGTAACTAGAGATGATGGCACCTGTACAAGCAACTTTAGACATTGTAATACAGCAAATTATAACATTCCAACCAAAACAACATTTAGATATTGATCAATTCCTATTACACCAGGTCAAATACAAGCCCCAAGAATGGAAGATAAATGTATCTTTCAGTGGCCTGTGTAAATCCCTTGGTTGAGAGAGGGGGAGGGGATGGGAAATACCACTAAAAAAAATCAATATCTTTATTGATTAATCAGGCTACTGTGATTTATTGGACACTCATTCATTTGTTTATTGCCGTCATTTCATGCATTGCCTCTGGCTGTGATAAATGGTCTGGACTCTTCTTCAGAAAAGAGCAAAGCTTTTTAGCAGTTGTTCTTGCAGTGTGGGCCTTCCAGATACCTACATATTTGCTTCAATGGTAAGTTAAAAGCTTACAGATTGCTGGTATGTGTGGTCTTGTAAACACCAGATTCTCCCAAGTAAGGAACCCAAATGGCAGGGCACACAGACATCAACTCTGGATTCTTCCAAAATGGAAACAGAAAACTAAAGTAGAAATATGCTTGATATCTAACTGACAAGGTTAGGACTTACTAACTCAGAATAGGCCTGGCATTTTCTGTATTATTTACTGTGTATGTTCTCATTAGGATATCAATAGCTTACCTGCTTCGTTTTACAAATATTGTATAATTTGATTGTTGTCTCCCAGGTCCCTTTTAACTACACCCAGTGGACATAATCCTCCTTCACCTCTGGACAAAAACTCTCTATTATAAGGCATTATTGTTGATTCTTGGGTAATAGGTATATTCTGGTTACTTTAAAACACGGTAAATAAGAATGTACCCTCTAAGGTATCAAAACACCAGACTAGACTCAATATTATATTTTCACTTGACTTAGTATTATATCTTTTTCCCTTCTTACAAGGGAAAGGAACACGGTACTTCTCTGCAATTTCATCCAACAAACTTCTGCTCCTACTTGACTTCCAGCTGCTATTTCATTCTTGGCCAGAGATGAACGAGGGAGGGTAAAGATGGGCCAGTTTTTCCCTGACTAGGTGGCTTTCCATGCTCTGGGCCTGCCAGATGGTGAAAGCTGCATCGCCAAGTGGTACCTGGCAGACAAATAAAGGTGACTTTTTCTCTCTAAGGATGTTTTCACTGGCCCTTCAGAGGCTCCCTGCTAGATACTGCTGGCCTACAGTTGTACTGCCCCAGGCAAAATAAATATCTATTCCAAGAGGCCACTTACTCTCCTTTCTCAGCTCTTTCTATGCTTCAAAATACTTTCTACTGATATTCCCCTACCTCTCCAGATGGCCCTACTGGATTAGACTCAAGATGATCCAATGCCTGCTCTCTCTCCCATGTGTTTCATATCTAGACTAGAGGAAACAGTCAGGCCTCCCTTCCTTCACAAATACTGGGAGTGCTGATCAAACTTAACACAATATCTAGGGTAACCAACCATCCTAGTTTGCCCATGACTACACCAGTTCTGTTACTGAAAGTGCCCAGAATGAGGAAACTTCACAATTCTGGGCAAACAGACCCTGACTACAGAGCTACCTTGGCTGCACCTCTAATTATTATGTTCTGATTGCTTCCTGCAGTCAGACCCATCCAAGGCTGCAATCTTACTTGAGCTTTCTTAGTCCTAGGCCTACCGATAGTCCTTTGTGTCTCCTAACCACACGGTGTGGCTTTCAAAGCTCAAAAAGGGGATCCTCTTAAAGAGCCTTTCCTTTGGCTGAGAATATGGGGTAGCATCCCCTTCCACTAAGCCAAGGTGGCACTTCTCGTACACCTCCAAAAAGAGGTCACCACGAGCCCAGAGAGCTTCTCAATTTATACAGTTACCCTAGGAGATGAATTGATGGATTGAAAACATCTTCTTGAGAATTTACTCCCAATTAAGTTCAATTAAGTGGGAAGTTTATATCTTATTTAATTTGCATGACACAGATTCACTCTTTCAAATTCAGGAAGACATAAGCAACTTACATCTCTGGGCCTCACTCTTGATCCCTTCCTGAACAAGTCTCCAGCTATTGAAAAGTTGTACTTTCCACTTTCCAGCTAGCTAATGGTAGAAATGGACAAGTTGAGGATCAAGTGTGGATCAGTAAGTCTCCATCCGACGTGCCTCTTCACATGGCACAAGATGACTTACCCCACTCCATATAGTTGTCATGGCACCATGCTAACTAGAATAACTGGCTACTGACTGGACTTGGTGGTTGAGATGAAATATAGCCCCAGAATATAATAGAGACACTGCTTACATGGATGACCATTCAGTGCCACCATCTAGAGTTTCATAAATAATTTTCCTTCCGTAGACCAAGGATTCCCAGCCCTTCCCAATTCACATCATTACTCAGCTTAGAAGTTAAAAAAAAAAAAAAAGCCTTGTTCAGCCACTCTTTTTCTCATCAGCTGGTAAAATTGCTGTACTAACAACTGTAGTGACATTTGGATCTCTGGGACTAACTTGTAAGTTCCCTTAAAATTCTACCATCAGTCAAAGGCTGAACTATTTCTTGCAGCCATTTTCATTCTAGAGACTTGATGCCCTTTGTTACTCAGGCCCAAATTCACACAAGAGATTCAATTTGAAACTTCTCCTGTAGCCATTCAAACCCCAAAACTGTAATATTCTCTGGATACCCCTCATGAAATTCTCTGACCTCCCTATTCTGGGATCATAGCCAAATTCCCACATTTCATGACTTTGTCCCTTGAACACTACACATCTGTTCCTGCTTTAGAATTTTTTTCTAATAGGCTTATTGCTCAAATCCTGCCAATCAGAACAACTCTTCCTGATTCTTCCCAAGTTCTGTTCACTTCTGCAGAAAAAAAACTTTTATTTTCCAATTACCTCTTTCAGCATCATTATCACAGGTTTTCACTGACCCCTCTGCAAGATGATCATACACATTCTCAGGAAGCCACTACTTTAGACATCTTATTTGGACACACAGCTCTTCCTAGATAGTGCTAACACTAAACAACAAAATATAAGCAATTAAAATACACTTCAATTCCTCAGGTTGCAACCAGATAAAGATAATCTTGATTTCATATATGAATTTATGATGGTTATAATATGCAAAAGATCTGGTGCCAGAGTTCATATGCATAGAGTGCAGTACAATGATTCATTTTCCTCAAAACATCACTAATACAAGCTGATGCCATAATGACCCCAACCTCCTCCTCTACTTGGCAAGACAGAGAACAAGAATCTCAAGATGCCTGTGTGCTGAATGCCACATACTCCAATATATGCAAAGATAAGAAAAATAAGCTCTGGTAAAGTCTATAAGTTAAAGAACAGAGGGTTAGAAATCTTTGATCTCTGGGTAATACTCCTCATTGATGGCCTCTGAGTAGAAATGCCTCCAGTAAGATAAAAGGAGAGGGTGTGGATTGCAGCCCTTTGTATGTGCCAGTGTCTTGAGTCTAGTCTCTAATGCTTATTTCCCTAGAGAATGCTTCCTTGACAACCTACCATCCCTAGATTGTTCCTTACATGTTCCTACATGTTTTTTCCTATATGTTCCTCTATCAACTCTACTTGTCTTATTACAGGACCCATCATACTCTGTTATAATTGCTAGTTTAATATTCGTCTGATTCTAGTCTGACCTTTTAGCATAGAGACCATGTCTGCCTTGGTTGCTGCTACATTCTTCCTAACAAATGGCACAAATGCAAAACTATTTGATGAGTGAGTGGAAGAAAGAAAGAAAGAAAGAAAGAAAGAAAGAAAGAAAGAAAGAGAAAGAGAGAGAGAGAGAAAGAAAGAAAGAAAGAAAGAGAAAGAAAGAAAGAAAGAAAGAAAGAAAGAAAGAAAGAAAGAAAGATGAAGGAAGGAAGGAAGTAAGGAAGGAAGGAAGGAAGGAAGGGAGGAAGGAAGGAAGGGAGGGAGGAGGGAAGGAAGGAAGGAAGAAACAAACAATGAATCTGCTGATCACCATCACAGATGTTCAGGGTGCTTGAATCAAATTTTTGCTTTCCTACAATCACTTGATTTTGAGGGCATATAATTACATAGTATGCCACTGAATTGATACGATCATCCCTCAAATGTTGATTTGTTAACCTCATCTACCTATCAGGTAAAATAACTATAAAACACTAATCTAATTACTGTGATAAATGAATCTTAATGCCTATATATAGCTTAAATATTAAACTATATATAGTTTAAGTGCCTATATATAGTTTAAATACTTTGCTCTATACCAACTTAAAGTTCTAGTAATTTAAAGTTAACTTTGGATGGGAGTAGTTCTTTTTAGACTAAAATCTTCCACTTATTTAATCTTTAAAATATACTCCAGAAAGAACCATAAATGAAGACTAAGTTGTAATTACTCAGTATTTTCTTAATAAGAGTTGTTTTGTGAACATTTTATTACATCATTGGAAAATTTCAACTAGTAGTACTTTGTTTCCAGAAGTTCAGAAAGGCAAAGTTTAATAATGGCTGCTCCATTAAAATGGAAAGAGGAAAGCCTTCCACGAAAGTATAGAATCTTTTTAGACTCATGACATGTCCCAGTCCCTGGCTGTGTGTCTCCAAGGCAGCTGGAAACACAGCCCATGTTCACTGCCAGAGTCTCCTCACCTACAAACAGGACAAAAATGCTCTCAGAGACTCAACATGTTTCAAAAGGGGGTAAACATACTTCATTACTACTTTTTAATGCTGTTTCTTTCTTCCTCTTTTCCTTTCTTTCTTTCTTCCTCTCTTTCTTTCTTTCTTTCTTTCTTTCTTTCTTTCTTTCTTTCCTGTCTTTCGGGAGAACTCAGGAAATTTATCTCTGAGGTATTTGCAGTTTGTTCATTTTAGATCCTGTCTTAGAGTGACAGGAGCAGCCAGCATTAATTTGAAATGGTCTTATGAAAACATATTTTCTCCTTGCTTTTGGCTTAGAAAGGCAGTACTTTCCTTTAGTGAATGGATTATGTGTTAAATGACCTACAGCAGATGGTTTAATAACATCAGCTTCACTTGAAGAATTCTGCACGTGTTGAAAAAGTCATCCTAAAGGCATTTGTTTTCATGATTCTTTCACGTCTACTCTAGCCAAAGGCTGAGTTTCCTCAGGACAGTCAGTGGCTACTGACACTCCTCAACCAACCAAAAAGTCACCCTTGATTGAAATTAACCCTGTTTAAAGACAAAACCATGATACTCTTCTCCTATGAGAAAGTTCATATTTACATTTGTGTCTGGTTTGAATTCTCCTCTCAGATCTAAGAGTGCTCTCAAAATGTTCTTCCCCTGACCCTTCTCACTCCCCAAGCATATGGCTTAAAAAACTACCCAGCCTTCATCTGAAGGTACTTCCAATAGGGGGTAAGAAACTGCTGAAATATTGTCATCAGAAACATTGTTTAAGGACATAAATCAATGAATATTTATGACTTGGAGAACTGACTCTGATACCCACAATATGTCCCCAATGGGATGGCAGAGTTTATTTTTGTTATTAGCTATAATACTTACCTATATTTATAATTTTCTGAAATTAATAAAAATTAAGTTGTGTCTAGTGGCTATCTCCCAATTTAACACAGGAGGTCTTTTTTCAAAGTTCAATTTAATTCCAACTGCATCACTACGTTCAGAGACACAAAACAACCCGTCTAGAATCAGTGCATGTCTGACCAAAACCATTAGGACAGCAAACCTAATCTTAATCTCAATTTACTGTGAAATGATACTGTATGTAACATATTATCACGAGTCAGGAGGAGTCTGTGTATTGAATGTAATCCATCTGTCTGACAGTCTCCAGACACCATCAGCAGAGATCAAGATAGATACCCCAAATTCTGGAATACTCTCACGCCCAACTCTGACAGTCTGGCCACAGGTAATGGCCTGAACATCACTAACTGACTGTCAGGGCAGTCATATCATGGCAGTCCCAGGATACTCAGTCCATCCCTCATCCCCAAGACTCTAATCAACATATGGTCCTTTCCTACCTTACCTTCTGCTCAAGCTTCCCAGATCTTCCCGCATCCTTATTCTGTGTAATAACCTAGATTTTCTTGTTAATAGAAGCAATTTTAGAGAATTCCACAACTTTCCATCACATCTACTTGCTGTCCTGCATGTGGGCCTAGATCCTCTGTTCTTGCCCCCGTTTCTGTGCCCTTTCCATGCTCCTAAAATTGGACACTCAATCTCCCAATGACTTATGTGCCAGATCTCATTCTCATTTATTCAGTATCAGCACTCCAGCAATTCTTCCCTCTTTATTTTGCATCATCAACTTATCCTCACTGATTTTTCCCACTAACATACAAAATACAATTATTTTCCCACAGTAAAATAAAGACAATCCTCTCCTGACCCCACTATACCCTCCAGCTACTGTGCATTTCTTTCCTCTTATTTACAGCAGAACTTCCCCAATAAGTAAGCAAACTCATTTCCTCCAGTTCTCCTGTTTGCTTATAAGCCTCCTATAATCAGGGCTTTGCTTCCACAACTTCACAATAATTATTCTTAGTGCTATCACCTATGTCTTCTATCACACTGTCCAAAGCTTTGGGGATCATCCTTACCAATAAATAACTCATTTGTGAGATTTGAGAAACATTGAAGAAATCCATTGCCCATCTTGGTAAACTGAAAATTTCCTTTCTGAAATAGGTGATATAGAAAATAAAATTATGGAAAATAATGAAGCTGAAAATAAGAGGGAAAGGAAACTGTCAGATCACAAGGGGAGACTTAGAGAATTTAGTGTTTCCATAAAATGAAACAATATCCATCATAGGAGTCCCAGAAAAAGAAGAGTGGGAAAAGGGGGCAGACGGTTTATTTTAACAAATTGCAGCTGAGAATTTCCCTAACCTGGGGAAGTAAACAGGTATTCAAGTCCAAGAGGCATAGATAATTCCCCTCAAAATCAACAAAAACAGGTCAACACCATGACATATCATAGTAAAACTTGCAAAATAACAAGATAAAGAGAGAATTCTAAAAGCATCTAGGGACAAATGTCCTTAACCTACAAGAGTAGACATATGAGGTTAGCAGCAGACCTGTCCATGGAAACTTGGCAGACCAGAAGGGAGTGTCAGGAAATATTCATTGTGCTGAGTGGAAAAAATTATGCAGCCAAGAATTCTTTATTCAGCAAGGCTGTCATTCAGAATAGAAGAGATAAAGAGTTTCCCAGACAAAAACTAAAGGAGTTTGTGACCACTAAACCAGCCTTGCAAGAAATTTTAAGGGGGACTCTTTGAGTAGAGAAAAATAAATAAAATAAGAAGAAGATCAAAGCAACAAAGACATACACATTCTTCTAGAGTGCACATGGAACATTCTCCAGAGTATATCACATACTTGATCACAAATCAGCCCTCAACAGGTTCATACCATGCATATTTTCAGATCACAAGACTATGAAACTTGAAGTCAACCACAAGAAAAACTTTGGAAAGCCCTCAAGAACATGGATGTTAAAGAACATCCTGCTAAAGAATGAATAGGTTAACTAGAAAATTAAAGAAGAAATTTAAAAATACATGGAAACCAATGAAAATGAAAACACAACAGTCCAAAACCTTTGGGATGTAGCAAAGGCAGTACAAAGGGTAAAGTATATTGCAATTCAGAACTATCTCATGAAGCAAGAAGGGTCCCAAATACACAATCTCATATTACACCTTAAGGACCTAGAAAAGGAACAGCAAATAAAGCTTAAAGCCAGCAGAAGAAGGGAACATATAAAGATTAGAGCAGAAATAAACATTATAGAAGCAAACAAACAAACAAAAAAACAGATCAATGAAACTAAGCTCTGGTTCTTTAAAACATTAAGTAAATTGATAAACCCCTAGCTAGACTTATCAAAAAGAGAAGAGAAAGGACCCAAATAATAAAATCACAAATAAAAGAGGAGAGATCACAACCAACACCACAGAAATACAAATAATTATAAAAGAATACAATGAAAAATTATATGCCAACAAACTGGACAATCGGGAAGAAATGGACAAATTCCAAGAAACATACAAACTACCAAAACTGAAACAGGAAGAAATAGAAACTTTGAACAGACCCATAACCACAAAGAAATTGAATCACTAATCAAAAATCTTACAACAAACAAGAGTTCAGGCCAAATGGCATCCTAGGGGAATTCTACCAGGCATTTAAAAAAGAGTTAATACCTATTCTTCTTAAAGTGTTCCAAAAAAATAGAAATGGAAGGAAAGCTTCTAAATTCATTCTATAAAGCCAGCATTACCTTAATTCCAAAACCAGACAAAGACCCCACTAAAAAGGAGAATTACAGGCCAATATCCTGATGAACCTGGATGCAAAAATTCTCAATGATACAAGCAAATATAATTCAATGGTACACTAGAAAAAAATATTCACCATGATCAATAGGATTCATTCCTGGGCTGCAAGGCTGGTTCAATACTAGCAAATCAATCAACATGATACACCACATTAATAGAAGAAAGGATAAGAACCATATGATTCTCTCAATAGATGAAGAAAAAGTATTTGACAAAATACAGCATCCTTTCTTGATAAAAACCCTCAGGAAAGAAGGGCTAGAAGGAACATACCTCAACATCAAAAAGGCCGTATATGAAAGACCCACAACTAATATCATCCTCAATGGGAAAAAATTGAGAGCTTTTCCCCAAGGTCAGGAACACTCTCACTACCGTTGTTCAACATAGTACTGAAGTCCTAGCTTCAGCAATCAGACAACACAAAGAGATAAAAGGCATCCAAGTCGGCAAGGAGGAAGTCAAATTTTCACTCTTTGTAGATGACATGATATTCTATGTGGAAAACCCGAAAGACTCTACCAACAAACTGCTAGAACTGATACATGAATTCAGCAAAGTCACAGGACATAAAATCAACATACAGAAATTGGTTGCATTTCCATACACCAATAATGAAGCAGCAGAAAAAGAAATAAAGGAATCAATCCCATTTACAATTACACCAAAAAACCATAAGATACCTAGGAATAAACCTTACCAAAGAGGTAAAAGATCTGTATGCTGAAAATTATACAAAGCTTAAGAAAGGAATTGAACAAAACACACAAAAAAATGGAAAAACATTCCATGCTCATGGATTAGAAGAACAAATATTTTTAAAATGTGTACTACCCAAAGCAATCTACACATTTACTGCAATCCTTATCAAAGTAACACCAGCATTCTTCACAAAGCTAGAAAAAACAATTCTTAAATTTCTATGCAACCAGAAAAGACCCCGAGTAGGCAAAGTAATGTTGAAAAAGAAAACCAAAGTTGGAGGCATCACAATCCTGGACTTCAAGATACATTACAAAGCTGTAATCATCAAGACAGTATGGTACCAGTGCAAAAACAGACACATAGATTAATGGAACAGAATACAGAACCCAGAAATGGACCCACAAATATGGCCAACAAATCCTCAACAAAGCAGGAAAAAAGGCAGTCTCTTCAGCAAATGGTGTTGGGAAAACTGAACAGTAACATGAAGAAGAATGAAACTGAACCACTTTCTTACACCATACACAAAAATAAATTCAAAATGATGAAAGATCTAAATGTAAGACAGGAAATCATCAAAGTCCTAGAGGAGAATACAGGCAACAACCCCTTTGATCTCAGCCACAGCAACTTCTTACTAGATATTTCTCAGGCGGCAAGGGAAATAATATAAAAAATGAACTATCCCCACGATCTCACCAAGCTTCTACATAGCAAAGGAAACAATCAGCAAAACTAAAAGCCAACTGACAGAATGGGAAAAGATATTTGCAAATAACACAAACGATAAAGGGTTAGTACCCAAAATCTATAAAGAACTTATCAAACTCAACAGCCAAAAAACAAATAATTCAGTGAAGAAATGGGCAGAAAACATGAATAAACACTTCTCCAAAGAGGACATCCAGATGGCTAACAGACACATGAAAAGATGCTCAACATCACTCATCATCAGGCAAATACAAATCAAAACATTAATGAGATACCACCTCACACAGGTAAGAATGGCTAAAACTAACAACTCAGGAAACAACAGGTGCTGGCAAAGATGCAGAGAAAGGGGAACTCTCTTACACCGTTGGTAGGAATGCAAACTGTTGCAGCCACTCTGGAAAACAGTATGGAGGTTCCTCAGAAAGTTAAATATAGAGCTACACTATGACCCAGCAATTGCACTACTAGGTATTTATCCAAAGGATACAAAAATGTTGATTTGAAGGGACACATGCACCCCAATGTTTATAACAGCACTATCAATAATAGCAAAATTATGGAAATAGCCTAAATGTCCATCGACTGATGAATGGATAAAGAAGATGTTGTATATAAAAAAAATACATATAATATATATATATATATATATATATATATATATATATACACCACAACAATACCACATACTCGGTGATCAAAAAGAATGAAGTCTTGCCATTTGCAACAACGTGAATAGAACTAGAGTGTATTATGCTGAGTGAAGTAAGTCAGAGAAGGAAACATACACATGGTTTTACTCATAGGTGGAATTTAAGAAACAAAACAGACAGAGGTACCTGGGTGGCTCTGTCGGTTAAGCATGCGACTACAGCTCAGGTCATGATCTCACAGTTTGTGGGTTGAAGCCCTGTGTTGGGCTTTGTGCAGACAGCTCAGAGCCTGGAGCCTGCTTCAGATTCTGTGTCTCCCTTTCTCTCTGCCCCTCCCCACCTGCTCTCAAAAATAAATGTTAAAAAATATTTAAAAAAAAAAACAAAATAGATGACCATAGGAGAAGGGAAGGAATAATAAGATAAAAACAGAGAGGGAGGCAAACCATAAGAGACCCTTAAATACAGAGAACAAACTGAGGGTTGAAGGAGGGGAGCAGGGTGGGGGATGGCCTAAATGGGTGATGTGCATTAAGGAGGGCACCTGTTGGGATGAACACTGGTTATTATATGTAAGTGATGAATCGCTGGGTTCTACTTCTGAAACTAATACTACACTTTATGTAAGCTAACCTGAATTTAAATAAATAAATTAAAAAGAAAAAGAAAATTTCCTCTCTAGAATTTCCCCTTTTCTTATGGTGCAAAATTTCTACAATTGCAATTTCTTACACAAACATACTACACAGATTAGCAGGTATATAGGTCAGTGGATGTCACCCTAAAAAAACCATAAAAAATGAATTTTCTCTATTCTATGCCTGTTAACACAAATATACAGTTAAGGGATTGGTGAGGTACATCAGTCAGCCTACATGTTGGCATGTAATCGTCTCCCTGCCATATGGGGCAGTCATCAAAAAGGCAACATTAATTTATTTGAACAGATTTGTGTCATTATCCCTCTTAGGAAAAAAATCCAGGAAAAAAAATACCACTTTTGTTAAAAAATATTCCCCTCCCGTAGCCAGGTCTATATCTGACTACATTGTTAAGCATTCATGTTTAAGGGTTAAAACTTGCTGTCCAAGAAGATAATTTGTTACCTAGCTAACACATCAACAGAGATTTCTTAAGGTAATTAATAAGCCATTGCTATCCACTAATATGAGAAAGTGGGCCCAGAGGAAGGAAAAACAGTGTGGGAGAGAGGAAGAACCCTAATGGGATGAGGCCACATTCAGGAATGCAGAAGAAACTGTTACTTGGAAAGACAGTGTGGCTGGCCATGGCATCTGAGGAGCAGATACCATGAAGGAATGTGAAGGAGAAATATTGAAAGAAGTGGTAGAAAATACCTGAAACTCTCAGCTTTCTTCATACTTTTATTCAAGTGTCATCTTGCTTCTCAGAAGTTTGATCTTCCATTTTTTGCCTCTCAGGTCTATTGTCATTAAGTCCCAAGAAGATTGAGTCCTGATAAAAACATCCTCAGAAACTTAGTAATGCCTTTTTTGAGGAAAATAAAGTGACAATAAGGTAGGTTATATCTGTTTACTAAAACTGGCTTCCAATCATCCTTTTCCCATTTAAATGTTTATTGCTTAAATTTTAAGTGTGTCTTTTAGTCTTTCAGTCCAGTTTCCATTTATTTTGCTCAGATATCTTTTTCTTCACCTTATGATAAAAATTCTCCACCTTCACCTTATTCTTCCCTAATTTAACAATCCCCCATTCATTTGTATGTATTTTTTCTCTTTCACAAATTACCTTTACTGTTTAAGCAAATGGTTTTAATAAAGCAAATGTATTATTAATTGCTCTCATCTCAGCTGGTAATAACGATGATTCCTAAAAACCTGGGTGTCACAATCAGAGCCATCCCTGGAAAAAGATGGAGACTTATCTTTTCAGGACTGCAGTCCCCACCCTGAATCCCAGGAGAAGAGTTAAAGCCAAAGGGGAAGTTAGAAATCACAGTCACGGACCAGCCAACTCGTCATGCAGATAAGATGGATGCCCAGAAAGATGGAGAATTTTTTTCAGAGTTTTAAAGAAAACTCTCACAAAAGTTGCTACTAGAGAATTTTCCTGGGTCAGGGACCCCAAAAGCAGATTCTGACACAAGGTTTCATACACAAGTAAGTGAGAAAGAAATGTTCCAAGAAGCTGGTGAGGTATGTGACTTAGGTCTGGCTGGTGAGGGTCAGGAAGAATCAGAATCTTGCAGCAGCCTCTGGCTCCCTATACATGCACAGGCAAAGCAGCTCTGGGAGCCGCCAGGCCATTGGCTAGAGCTAGTCTGAAGGTACCAGCTGTTAGAACAAAGCCATAGGAGCTGGGGGCCAGTGCACATGGAAGGAAAAGAGACCTGAACGGATCTGAGCAAATCATCAACAGTGTCTGCTCTTGGTATTCTCTCTCTAACTCCAGAAGTGTCCTCCTGACATGATGGCATGGGACAAGGATATTTTCCCCTTTTGAATCTTCATAGAACTTTTGCAATTACCTCAGAGAGTTCTGTTTTTAAAATATACTCAAATGTCACCTCGATTATGTTATTTCCCTACCGTGACTCCTGTTACTTAGAGATTCAAGTCTAAACATTTTAGCCTGACATCCAAGGCCTTCAAAAATATTATCCTAAACTCCACATAAGACCTACTTTCCACCCCATAAAAATGTTGTATTTGAGGCCAATTGTTAGCCATCTGTCTTAAATTTTACACCTTTCTGCTTTCATGGTTTTCTCATACCAAGCACTGCCAAATCAGCAAATCTCCATCATTCTAACCCAATCTTCCAAAAATCTCACTCGGACTATGTATTTTGTACAATCCTTTCTTACCACATTCACCTGAAGTAATACCTCCTTCCTCTGAGTTCCCATTGCAAGTTTTGTCTGAACTATGCATTTGGCAACACTGTTCTGTGAAATCTTTCCTATTGTGTTCTTCAACTATTTTACTTTTAATTAACAGACTTTACATTTTAGAGCAGTTTTAAGTTAAGAGAAAAATTAACAAATTAAGGAGAGTTGCCACATACTCTGTCTCCTCTGACTTCAGTCTCCCTTATTATTAGTATCGTACATTTGTGTGGTACATTTGTTACAAGTCACAAAGCAATATTGATCTGCAGCTATTAAATAAAGTCCATAGATTACATTAAGACTCACTCTGGAGTTCCGGAAGATGGCGGTGTAGGAGGACGCGGGGCTCACAACGCGTCCTGCCGATCACTTAGATTCCACCTACACCTGCCTAAAGAACCCAGAAAACCGCCAGAGGATTAGCAGAAGGGAGTCTCCGGAGTCAAGCGCAGACTAGAGGCCCACGGAAGAGGGTAGGAAGGGCTGCGAGGCGGTGCGCGCTCCACGGACTGGCGGGAGGGAGCCGGGGCGGAGGGGCGGCTCGCCGGCCAAGCAGAGCCCCCGAGTCTGGCTGGCAAAAGCGGAGGGGCCGGACAGACTGTGTTCCGACAGCAAGCGCGACTTAGCGTCTGGGAGGTCATAAGTTAACAGCTCTGCTCGGAAAGCGGGAAGGCTGGAGGACAAAGGGAGGGGGAGTTGCTGGGCCCCCAGACGACAGAGCTCAGTTTGTTGGGGAACAAAGGCGCCAGCGCCATCTCCCCCGCCCATCCCCCAGCCAAAATCCCAAAGGGAACCAGTTCCTGCCAGGGAACTTGCTCGCTCCGCGCAAACACCCAACTCTGTGCTTCTGCGGAGCCAAACCTCCCGCAGCGGATCTGACTCCCTCCCGCTGCCACAGGGCTCCTCCTGGAGTGGATCACCTAAGGAGAAGCGAGCTAAGCCTGCCCCTCCAGCCCCCGTGCACCTTGCCTACCCACCCCAGCTAATACGCCAGATCCCCAGCAACACAAGCCTGGCAGTGTGCAAGTAGCCCAGACGGGCCACGCCACCCCACAGTGAATCCCGCCCCTAGGAGAGGGGAAGAGAAGGCACACACCAGTCTGACTGTGGCCCCAGCGGTGGGCTGGGGGCAGACATCGGGTCGGACTGCGGCCCCGCCCACTAACTCCAGTTATACACCACAGCACAGGGGAAGTGCACTGCAGGTCCTCACCACGCAAGGGACTCTCCAAAATGACCAAACGGAAGAATTCCCCTCAGAAGAATCTCCAGGAAATAACAACAGCTAATGAACTGATCAAAAAGGATTTAAATAATATAACAGAAAGTGAATTTAGAATAATAGTCATAAAATTAATCGCTGGGCTTGAAAACAGTATACAGGACAGCAGAGAATCTCTTGCCACAAAGATCGAGGGACTAAGGAACAGTCACGAGGAGTTGAAAAACGCTTTAAACGAAATGCAAAACAAAATGGAAACCACGATGGCTCGGCTTGAAGAGGCAGAGGAGAGAATAGGTGAACTAGAAGATAAAGTTATGGAGAAAGAGGAAGCTGAAAGAAAGAGAGATAAAAAAATCCAGGAGTATGAGGGGAAAATTAGAGAACTAAGTGATACACTAAAAAAAAATAATATACGCATAATTGGTATCCCAGAGGAGGAAGAGAGAGGGAAAGGTGCTGAAGGGGTACTTGAACAAATTATAGCTGAGAACTTCCCTGAACTGGGGAAGGAAAAAGGCATTGAAATCCAAGAGGCACAGAGAACTCCCTTCAGACGTAACTTGAATCGATCTTCTGCACGACATATCATAGTGAAACTGGCAAAATACAAGGATAAAGAGAAAATTCTGAAAGCAGCAAGGGATAAACGTGCCCTCACTTATAAAGGGAGACCTATAAGACTCGTGACTGATCTCTCCTTTGAAACTTGGCAGGCCAGAAAGGCTTGGCACGATATCTACAGTGTGCTAAACAGAAAAAATATGCAGCCGAGAATCCTTTATCCAGCAAATCTGTCATTTAGAATAGAAGGAGAGATAAAGGTCTTCCCAAACAAACAAAAACTGAAGGAATTTGTCACCACGAAACCAGCCCTACAAGAGATCCTAAGGGGGATCCTGTGAGACAAAGTACCAGAGACATCACTACAAGCATAAAACATACAGACATCACAATGACTCTAAACCCATATCTTTCTATAATAACACTGAATGTAAATGGATTAAATGCGCCAACTAAAAGACATAGGGTATCAGAATGGATAAAAAAACAAGACCCATCTATTTGCTGTCTACAAGAGACTCATTTTAGATCTGAGGACACCTTTAGATTGAGAGTGAGGGGATGGAGAACTATTTATCATGCTCCTGGAAGCCAAAAGAAAGCTGGAGTAGCCATACTTATATCAGACAAACTAGACTTTAAATTAAAGGCTGTAACAAGAGATGAAGAAGGGCATTATATAATAATCACAGGGTCTATCCACCAGGAAGAGCTAACTATTATAAATGTCTATGCGCCAAATACCCGAGCCCCCAAATATATAAAACAATTACTCATAAACATAAGCAACCTTATTGATAAGAATGTGGTCATTGCAGGGGACTTTAACACCCCACTTACAGAAATGGATAGATCATCTAGACACACAGTCAATAAAGAAACAAGGGCCCTGAATGATACATTGGATCAGATGGACTTGACAGATATATTTAGAACTCTGCATCCCAAAGCAACAGAATATACTTTCTTCTCGAGTGCACATGGAACATTCTCCAAGATAGATCATATACTGGGTCACAAAACAGCCCTTCATAAGTTTACAAGAATTGAAATTATACCATGCATACTTTCAGACCACAATGCTATGAAGCTTGAAATCAACCACAGGAAAAAGTCTGGAAAACCTCCAAAAGCATGGAGGTTAAAGAACACCCTACTAACGAATGAGTGGGTCAACCAGGCAATTAGAGAAGAAATTAAAATATACATGGAAACAAACGAAAATGAAAATACAACAATCCAAACGCTTTGGGATGCAGCGAAGGCAGTCCTGAGAGGAAAATACATTGCAATCCAGGCCTATCTCAAGAAACAAGAAAAATCCCAAATACAAAATCTAACAGCACACCTAAAGGAAATAGAAGCAGAACAGCAAAGGCAGCCTAAACCCAGCAGAAGAAGAGAAATAATAAAGATCAGAGCAGAAATAAACAATATAGAATCTAAAAAAACTGTAGAGCAGATCAACGAAACCAAGAGTTGGTTTTTTGAAAAAATAAACAAAATTGACAAACCTCTAGCCAGGCTTCTCAAAAAGAAAAGGGAGATGACCCAAATAGATAAAATCATGAATGAAAATGGAATGATTACAACCAATCCCTCAGAGATACAAACAATTATCAGGGAATACTATGAAAAATTATATGCCAGCAAATTGGACAACCTGGAAGAAATGGACAAATTTCTAAACACCCACACTCTTCCAAAACTCAATCAGGAGGAAATAGAAAGCTTGAACAGACCCATAACCAGCGAAGAAATTGAATCGGTTATCAAAAATCTCCCAACAAATAAGAGTCCAGGACCAGATGGCTTCCCAGGGGAGTTCTACCAGACGTTTAAAGCAGAGATAATACCTATCCTTCTCAAGCTATTCCAAGAAATAGAAAGGGAAGGAAAACTTCCAGACTCATTCTATGAAGCCAGTATTACTTTGATTCCTAAACCAGACAGAGACCCAGTAAAAAAAGAGAACTACAGGCCAATATCCCTGATGAATATGGATGCAAAAATTCTTAATAAGATACTAGCAAATCGAATTCAACAGCATATAAAAAGAATTATTCACCATGATCAAGTGGGATTCATTCCTGGGATGCAGGGCTGGTTCAACATTCGCAAATCGATCAACGTGATACATCACATTAACAAAAAAAAAGAGAAGAACCATATGATCCTGTCAATCGATGCAGAAAAGGCCTTTGACAAAATCCAGCACCCTTTCTTAATAAAAACCCTTGAGAAAGTCGGGATAGAAGGAACATACTTAAAGATCATAAAGGCCATTTATGAAAAGCCCACAGCTAACATCATCCTCAACGGGGAAAAACTGAGAGCTTTTTCCCTGAGATCAGGAACACGACAGGGATGCCCACTGTCACCGCTGCTGTTTAACATAGTGCTGGAAGTTCTAGCATCAGCAATCAGACAACAAAAGGAAATCAAAGGCATCAAAATTGGCAAAGACGAAGTCAAGCTTTCGCTTTTTGCAGATGACATGATATTATACATGGAAAATCCGATAGACTCCACCAAAAGTCTGCTAGAACTGATACATGAATTCAGCAAAGTTGCAGGATACAAAATCAATGTGCAGAAATCAGTTGCATTCTTATACACTAACAATGAAGCAACAGAAAGACAAATGAAGAAACTGATCCCATTCACAATTGCACCAAGAAGCATAAAATACCTAGGAATAAATCTAACCAAAGATGTAAAAGATCTGTATGCTGAAAAGTATAGAAAGCTTATGCAGGTAATTGAAGAAGATATAAAGAAATGGAAAGACATTCCCTGCTCATGGATTGGAAGAATAAATATTGTCAAAATGTCAATACTACCCAAAGCTATCTACACATTCAATGCAATCCCAATCAAAATTGCACCAGCATTCTTCTCGAAACTAGAACAAGCAATCCTAAAATTCATATGGAACCACAAAAGGCCCCGAATAGCCAAAGTAATTTTGAAGAAGAAGACCAAAGCAGGAGGCATCACAATCCCAGACTTTAGCCTCTACTACAAAGCTGTCATCATCAAGTCAGCATGGTATTGGCATAAAAACAGACACATAGACCAATGGAATAGAATAGAAACCCCAGAACTAGACCCACAAACGTATGGCCAACTCATCTTTGACAAAGCAGGAAAGAACATCCAATGGAAAAAAGACAGTCTCTTTAACAAATGGTGCTGGGAGAACTGGACAGCAACATGCAGAAGGTTGAAACTAGACCACTTTCTCACACCATTCACAAAAATAAACTCAAAATGGATAAAGGACCTGAATGTGAGACAGGAAACCATCAAAACCTTAGAGGAGAAAGCAGGAAAAGACCTCTCTGACCTCAGCCGTAGCAATCTCTTACTCGGCACATCCCCAAAGGCAAGGGAATTAAAAGCAAAAGTGAATTACTGGGACCTTATGAAGATAAAAAGCTTCTGCACAGCAAAGGAAACAACCAACAAAACTAAAAGGCAACCAACGGAATGGGAAAAGATATTTGCAAATGACATATCGGACAAAGGGCTAGTATCCAAAATCTATAAAGAGCTCACCAAACTCCACACCCGAAAAACAAATAACCCAGTGAAGAAATGGGCAGAAAACATGAATAGACACTTCTCTAAAGAAGACATCCGGATGGCCAACAGGCACATGAAAAGATGTTCAACGTCGCTCCTTATCAGGGAAATACAAATCAAAACCACACTCAGATATCACCTCACGCCAGTCAGAGTGGCCAAAATGAAGAAATCAGGAGACTATAGATGCTGGAGAGGATGTGGAGAAACAGGAACCCTCTTGCACTGTTGGTGGGAATGCAAATTGGTGCAGCCGCTCTGGAAAGCGGTGTGGAGGTTCCTCAGAAAATTAAAAATAGACCTACCCTATGACCCAGCAATAGCACTGCTAGGAATTTATCCAAGGGATACAGGAGTACTGATGCATAGGGGCACCTGTACCCCAATGTTTATAGCGGCACTCTCAACAATAGCCAAATTATGGAAAGAGCCTAAATGTCCATCAACTGATGAATGGATAAAGAAATTGTGGTTTATATACACAATGGAATACTACGTGGCAATGAGAAAAAATGAAATATGGCCTTTTGTAGCAACATGGATGGAACTGGAGAGTGTGATGCTAAGTGAAATAAGCCATACAGAGAAAGACAGATACCATATGGTTTCACTCTTATGTGGATCCTGAGAAACATAACAGGAACCCATGGGGGAGGGGAAGGAAAAAAAAAAAAAAAAAGAGGTTAGAGTGGGAGAGAGCCAAAGCATAAGAGACTGTTAAAAACTGAGAACAAATTGAGGGTTGATGGGGGGTGGGAGGGAGGGCAGGGTGGGAGGGAGGGCAGGGTGGGTGATGGGTATTGAGGAGGGCACCTTTTGGGATGAGCACTGGGGGTTGTATGGAAACCAATTTGACAGTAAATTTCATATATTAAAAAAAAAAAAAAAAGACTCACTCTGTGTTACCCAGTTCCATGAATTTTGACAAATGTATAATGTCATGTATCTACTCTTACATTATCATACAGAACAGCTTTACTGCCCTAAAAATGCCCTAAGCTTCATCTGTTCATCCTTCTCTACCCTCCTCCTGAACTCCTGGCAAACACTGATCTTTTTACTACCTCCATACTTTTTCCTCTACCAGAATGTCTTCCTCAACTATTTGTAAATATCCCACTACCATTCAAAAGTCTATGCATTTGTGCCCTGCTTCTTCATACAGATGAGAAAATTCTCATTATATTCCCATCAGCATTTACTAGAGAGAGAACCATGTGCATGTAGACTTTAATAGGAATGCATTAGTTTTATATAAATGAATGTAGATTCATCTTTCTTATTTCTTTAGGAAAAATTTAAAAATACCTATACCTTGAAGTAAAGAATTGCCTTTCCAGAGTAAGGCAGAAAAAGTTTGTTAAAGATTTTAAAAAGGTAATTTGATTAAAAAGAATCAACTGGAAAAAAAAGTAGTCAGATGTAAGTAAATACACTGAAGCCAATCCTTCCCAATGACAGAAATAAATTAATTCAAAATATAATGGAAAATAGATTGTGAAGAATCCTTAGAAATGCAAATATCTTAAGAAAATTGGAACTATGATATTTTATGGAGAGACATATAGAAGAGATTTGAGTAGGTGGCAAGTGAACCATATTCATCGGTGGAAGGATTCAGCAATATAAGAGGTCAATAATTCCAAAACTAGCTTATGACTTACTTTTGAGAACTTAAAACCATATTTCTCAGGCTCATCTGAAAAAAAATAAATGATATGAGTATCCCCCCCAAAAAAACTTTTAAACAAAAATAAGGAGCTTTTTTCTTTTTTAATGTTTATCTATTTTTGAGAGAAAGAAGGAGAGACAGCACAATCAGGGGAGTGGCACAGAGAGAGGGAGACACAGAATCCAAAGCAGACTCCAGGCTCTGAGCTGTCAGCACAGAGCCTGATATGGGGCTCGAACTCACAAACCATGAGATCATGACCTGAGCTGAAATCGGATACTTAACCCACTGAGCCACCCAAGCATTCCATGGAGCTTTTTTCTAACGGGTATAAAAACACACCAATAATAAAACGTAAAAAATATTTAAGATCTAAATGACTATAACCTTTATGTTTTCTAAATGTGTCACAAGCTAAAATATGTTTCACAGGGGCACCTGGGTGGCTCAGTCGGTTAAGCGTCTGACTTCGGCTCAGGTCATGATCTCACGGTTTGTGAGTTGGAGCTCTCCGTCAGGCTCAGTGCTGACAGCTCAGAGCCTGGAGTCTGTTTCAGATTCTGTGTCTCCCTCTCTCTATGACCCTCCCCCGTTCATGGTCTGTCTCTCTCTGTCTCAAAAATAAATAAACGTTAAAAAAATAATAAATAAATAAATAAATAAATAAATAAGTTTCACAATTTTGAAAAATAATAAAAGGAATTAATGCATAGACTAAAGAGAAGAAATGGAATCCAGAAAAATAGAAATAAATTTTGAATGAATAAAGAATACTAATAGATATATTAATACTAACACTAAAATATAGTAGCTAAAAATCCTTAATGAAGACGCTGATGAAATACTTACTTTTGTTTGCATTGCTATGCAAAATATATTTTGCAAAAGACCTTCACTAAAAGTCTCCAGTAAAATATGTACATAGACCCATGCAAACATGCCACAATGAAAGAACCTTGAAGACTCAAGGAATAGGCAATGTGTCAGCCATGTTTCAACACAGGAAACAGAAACCACTTGAGATATTTCCAGCAGAAAAATTTAAGAGAGGATATTAGATGCTTTCAAAATATTTGAAATGGCTGGGGAAATGGGAAACAGGGAGCCACAATACAGCTTTTGCCTTGAAGATCATATTAGTGCAGCCAGAATGCAAATTTTGCTCTGCTGGGAACTTTGCTGCTGACATCACAAGTGTACCACATTCATGAAGGTGTGACGACAATGGAATGTGGAATCTGGGTATCACCAACATCCATACCTCCAGGAGGCCTCTAATCCACCAACCACATTACAGAAAAGTGGCATCAGTCTCCACTTCCACCTTTCAAAACTCATGCTCATGTATCTAATTGGTATAACCCAATTCACATTTAGGGACTAGGGAAAAACACAGATTTTAGCTCCCCAACTACTCTGAACAGAGGAGTAAAATGGAGATTGAAAGAGCCTCTGTAAGCATACAAAATCAACAAGTTGCTAAAGAAGAAATATGAGCGGTATATTTTTATGAGAAGAAAATGTTCAATTTTACTTGTTATTAAAGAAACACCAATCTAAACCAAAATAAATATAATTTTCTTCTAATATTTAATGATAAATTCTGAGAAAAGTGCAGTGAGATGGAATGTTCATGCACTACAAAAAAAGAGTGAATACATACAACTTACCTAGACAGTGATATGGCAATAGGTATCTAAGACCTTAAAAATTATTCCAACCTTTGATATAATAATCTATTTCTTGGAATCTAACTTAAGAAATAATGTGCTCTATTATGCTAAGCGAAATAAGTCAGACTGAGAAATATAAACACCATATTATTTTACTCATATGTAGAATCTAAAAAAAAACAATTGAATAAACAAACAAAAGGCAGAATCAGACCTATAAATCCACAGAACAAACTGATGGTTGCCAGAGGGGATGGGAGGGCGTGGGCAAAATGGATGAAGAGGACTGGGAGATACAGGCTTCCAGTTATGGAATGAATAAAGTCACAAGGATAAAAAGCATAACCTAGGGGATATAGGCACTGATACTGTAATTGTGCTGTATAGTGGCAAGTAGTAACTACACTTGTGATGAGCACATCATAACGTATAAAAAGCTGAATCACTATGTTGTACAAGCTAACATGTTGATGTTTGTCAACCAGACTCAAATTAAAAAAAAAATTTTTTTTAAAGAAAGAATGTGGTCTTCAATTTATGATCAGGAATACTGGCAACAGGAGAAAATAAGCAGCTTTATTTAGAAGTGTCAAAAATCAGATAATAACTAGTGACCAACAAAGGGGGAACAATTAAGTAAGTTATATTACCTCTATACAATAGGTTGTTCTACAGTTTTGCAAGGACACCGGAATTTCTTCATGTTATAAAAACAAGTAGGACACAGAAATATTTATGAAATATGGAGCTAACTTTGTAAACTCTTGACAAATTTGATGTAACAGAGAGAAGGAACTGGGAAAAAAACACATAAAAGCCTTAACACTCTATCTCTGATGAAGGAGGGAGGGAATGGTTAAATTTAATTTTCATCTTTCCAGCACTCTACAGTTTCCAAATATTCTATAGCAAGACTACATTTTTTAAAACTATTAAAGATAAACCAAAAATTATCATTAAAAGATGAAAGTAATAATCTTCTAAGAAAAAAAGCTTATTTTTTTTCTCTTTCTTTCTAGTTTGAAAATGCATAAATATGCTTTAGTGGATTGAGGATTTTGTCTTCATTTACAATTGGGACTTAATATGTCCTTAACTTCTGGAAGCTATACTTTTAATATGTCATGGCATGGCAGGGAGGGAGTTGGGGGGACTGAAATTTACAAAAATAGGGCCTAAAGGTCACAGCTGGGTTCCTCTCAACCACCTCGCTGTGGTTCTCCTCACATAAAGACTATATAGTCAGCAATCCCACTAGCCACATTTGTTTCCACATCTATTTCATCAGTTCAAACGCTAGAAAAAGTTGAGAATTTCTGAAGAAGAAAAAATAGTGAGATCTATTTGTAAGATAATAGTTTAGTAAAATTCTGATGAAAATACAAATATATCAGCTGTCACATTCTGTTAGATGCTCTCCTTAGTTTTAGAAAATGGTGAATACTAACCCTTCCATCTTCAGAGACAGTTTCACAAGAACTGGGTGGAGCCAGAGGGGAGGGGAGAGGATGGTCAAATGAGAACCAAAAACAAAAGTGAATAACGAGCATTGCTTTATGCAAAAAGTATGTCAACTCCAGATGCCAAGCAGCAACCCACACTCATGGGTATTCACAGCCACTTCCTTCTTCTTCACAGGCTTATCTACTCTACAAGTGTACACAGTGCCCTCCACTGTTTCATATCTACCCTGTTTCACCCCAACAAGTAACCCTCCATACCCACCTCCTCAATTCCTGTCTCCTCACAACTGATAGGCAAAAGGCTTCCAGCCGGCTTTCTTCAGCCTTCCAAGTGCCTGCTGTGGTGTAGGCTCTTTACCTAAGACACTGAAAGAGAACCTTTGTTTTCAGACATGTCTGCATCTATATCCAAGGTCTTGATTGAGACTTTTCCAGACCATTCCTTTTGGAGAGGCTTTTGGCCTCTCTTTGTTATTTACATGCCAATTAATTCACATAACTAAAAGCAAGAAAAGAACTATAAATTAGATGTCATCCTATTAGTTTCATTTTATTTCATTCTGTTAAGCTTCTCTTAAGAACTGCCCATGTTACAGATTCCAGAGACTCCTGGCTTGGACTGAGGCAAAGCTCCAATAAACACATAGACTCTGTTACCAGGCTGGGAACAAGATGGATACATTTGCTCTCAACATTAGCCCTGGCATAGGCTCTGCTCTGGAGTCTGGGGAGTTTGTGTAGTTTGGCTGACAGTTTTGCCTTTTATAAAAGGCTGAGATGATTGTTTCCATGTATAGTATTACAACTGTAAGGACAAAATGCAGTTTTCCAAAACTCCATTTTTCTCATTTTGTAACATACTCCTGAATTAAACCATCATAGTTTATCGATCAGAATCGCTCTGCCCACTTATATACAATTGTAACTATATATTGCTACACTAATGGAACCTAAAACCATGGTATAGTCTCATTGGAACAAAAGAAGCTTTCCTCTGTTGTGTGAATTTCACCTCAAAAATAAACCTCTATGCATCAAATTGATTAGATTTCTTGTAAAAGAGTAGCTGCCGTTGCAAATCCAAAGTAATAGATGGTTGACATGTGACACTAATAGTAGCCAATAAAACAGCTACAGGAAAATTTTCCCAAATGCTTTGTAAATTGATTATCTATAATACCCTATGATAAATTGACCCATAATGTCATCTGATGGCTATTTATTTAGGCAGAAATTCAGTCTGGGGAATTTGAGAAACAAAATTTCAGCACTGCAATGATGATGGTAATACATTTCACAGTCCTCCAGAATAGCAGATATTAGTGTGGTTTATTAGCTTTACATTTGCCCAGTTGTCTAAAATAAGACTTTTACCAATCTTAGTTTGGTCAAGAAATAAACCTACTCTGGAGCACCTGGGTGGCTCAGTCGGATGAGTGTCTGACTTCGGCATTCAGGTCATGATCTCGCGGTCCATGAGTTCAAGACCACATAGGGCTTGCTTCTGTCAGCCTGTCATCGCAGATTCTGCTTCAGATCCTGTGTCCCCTTCTCTGTGCCCCTCCCCCACTTGTGCTCTCTCAAAACTAAATAAACATTTAAAAACAAAACAAAACAAAACAAAAAAGAAATAAACCCAATCTGAGTAGCAACTGGGTAGTTTCTCTTGCAGCACCTCAAACTCCCAATGGACTCCCAGCTCCCCACTTCAACCCCACCAAAAAATCAACCTTTCCATTCTCTGTTTCATTAATAGGACTAGCGTTAGTCTAGGCTTCCAGGGTCAAAATGAGTTATCTTCAAGTTGTCCTTTTCAATGAGCGTGCAATTCAGTTATCATCAAGACCTGTTCTTTCTTCTTATTGTCCCTCTCACAGACCCTTTTCTTGCACTTCCACAACCCAAAGACAATTTCACTTATTATTCCCCATTTTCAACACTGCAGCCCTCCTTCCTCTACACTTCCCCTCCATTCTGCTTCATGAGTCCCACACAGATCTTCTCTGAGGGGTCAACCCCTATTCATGATTCAATGAGTCCCTCTGGCCAAGAAAAGCAATTTTCCAAATTGTTTTTCCACTGTGACACATATGTGTACCATCCAAGCTGATGCGTAAATAAAATATGTAATCTGGAGCTAGAACTCTGCTCTTCAAAAACTATCTTCTCTCTGTGCCTCCAGCCAGAATTGCTTCCTCTCCTTTGTGCTTTCCTATTCTGTCTTACTCACTTGGAACACATCACCCGTTAGCATATACTGAAAATATTTATATATGCACTGTAGTAGGTAGATTCAGAAAATGGCCTCCAATGATTCCCACTTCCTGATATGCAAGATCTTGTATAATCCCCCCCTTGAGTATAGTATAAACATAGTGACTTGCTTCTAATAATAGAATATAGTAAAAGTAAAGGAATGCCATTATTGATTCCATTATAAAAAACTGACTTCCACCTTTCTAGCAGACTCTATTGCCTTCTCAGCTCATATACTTTGATGTGCTGAACTCTAGCAAGGAAATGAAGGCTTCAATTCAACAGGCTTGGAGGAACTGAAATTTTCCAACAACTATGTGAATGAGCTTGGAAGTAGAACCTTCCCCATCAAGGCTTCAGATGAGACTGAGCTTTCACTGACACTTTGATTTCAGCGCTTTAAGAGACCTGAAGGACAAGACCCAGCTAAACTATGCCTGGATTCCATAGCCAAAGAAACGATGAGATAACTATTTTAAGCTTCTAAGTTTGGGGGTAATTTGTTGCACAGAAGTGAATATAATACATTTATCTTGTCTCACCTGCTTAACTATATAGTCTCTGCCAGGCACAAAGGGAATGACAAAACTGGGTGTGAGCACAGTGCCCAACGTAAATGATAATGTACAAAAAAATGTTAATGTGCAGGAAATGTTAATTGGCAGTAACTGAATAAATACGTGACTTTACTAAGGCAATTTTCTCAATTGTTACAAAGAGTAAATATCATCACTTAGTTTTTTCTAAATGTATTAACTACATATAAAGTTTATACTATCCTTTAATGTCGTATCTTACATTTTGATTTTTGCATATTTCTCTATCTCATCTGAATTTCCTCCTGTGTTCTTAGCAGAAATGTGGTCATGTCATCTTATCATCTACTTACCTATGGGAATGCATAATTGACAGAATGATAAACGACAGTAAACTTGGACTCATTTTTGAAGGGCAATATGCAACAAATACAAGTTTCTTCTATAATATAAATGTGTTTAAATGATCAAAGAAATAGATATATCAGGATGCTTTGAGCTACAAATAGCAGACAAATGAAACTTGTGATTCATAGCAAGGATATATTTATTTCATACATTAATAAGTCTATTGGTTTTGGATTCGAAATTTAATTAGGTCATCAAGGACCTAATAGTTTCCTTTCTACTCTGCTCTGTTCTTCTTAGAATAGCTCCCTCATGGTTATAAGGTGGCTGCCACTACTCCAGTATTCAGACATAAGAATACCGAGTGGAAGAATAGCATATCTCTTCCTGGGGGTCTGTTTTGTAACAGCAAAGAAACCACTCCCAGAAGCACCTAACAGACTTCCCGTTGGATCTAAATGACCAAAACTGGATCATATGACATGTTTTAAATGAAACCCTGAGAAGGGGTTTAAGATAACCACCCTTGCTAAGGAAGGGCTAGCTGCCTGAAGAAAACTAGGGTTTCACCAGCAAGGAAGAAAGGAAATGTTGTTTACACCCATGAAGATGATATAAAGTAGTGCATAATTCATCACAAAAATGTGCTTATATGAATTCAGCAAAAGAGACAAATGTTGTCACCTTGAGTGGTTTGGGATCATGATAAAAGACTTACAAATTAGGAGACTTCAGGGGAAGATGGCAGAGTATGAAGATACTAAACTCACCTTGTCCCACAGATACAACTAGGTAACACCCACATCAGTATAACTAACCCAGAAAATGACCCAAAGACTCACAGAATAAACTCCACAACTAAATGTAGAGAAGAAGCTGCATCGAAGAGGACAGGAAGGGCGGAGATGTTGTCGGGAGCAAACAGACCTGTGGGTCCTCCACAGCAGGGGAGGGTGCCATAGTCCCAAGAGGGGAGAGAAACAGACTCTCACACTGGTGAGCCCAGACAAAAAGAAAAGTCCCCATAACATTTGGCTTTGAAAACCAGAGGGGCCTAATTTTGCAAATTCTTACAATCAGCAAGACTTAAAACCTGGAACTTTAAAAGTCAGGGGCTGACTCTGGGAAAGCCAGGAGGGTAAGAGGAAACAGAGTCCCACCTTAAAGAGACAGTATAACAAACAGCCCCATCGAGATACAACATAGAAGCAGCAGTTTGAAAAATGCCTGGAGTATACAGAAAGGAGATTTGTTCACTAATTTCAGAGTATGTGCTTGACATGCAGGAATCATTGGGAGACATCTCCAGGAACAAAGGAGCTGGCCAGGACCATTTCCTTCACACATACACACACACACACACACACACGCACACACACACACACACACGTTTTAAACCCTTGGCCACCTGAGGATGCCAGCATTTGCTACCTAACTTGCTAACAACACACCCCACCCCACATGATCCCCTATGGACATGCCCCTCTAGCCAAGCCTCCACTCCAGGTCCCCTCTCACAGTAGACCCCTATAAACTTTGCTAAGACTGCCCCCCACCTCTATGCTTCTAAGGATTCACCCTCTCTAACACAGACTGCCTCAGCCCCCGTAGCTGCAAGGTCCCTCCTGCAAGTGACCAGTGAAAACCTTGCTAACACCTGCCTTCAGCACCTGCACACTTCTACAAATCCATCCTGTCCCCACCCCCAATTCTCACTTAGTCAGAATCCATCCAAAGCAGTGCCACAAGTCTACCAGAGTGTAAGGCACAACAACAATCAGACTGTGGGCCTGGCAAAGGGCTGGGGGAAGACAGCTGATCTGACTGCAGGTCCCACTAACCAAAGAAAGCTTCTCAGGGGACAACACAGAGAGAATGCCCTGACATTTGGTGCTACTGCAATTCTGACAAATACCTCATCAGACTTAACTCAAGTCCAAGGCAGCCCCATACTGGCTCACTAACACCACAGGAACCAAACCCTGCCCACAACAGGCAAAGAGAGCCATTGCAGATGACTGGACTGAAGAAAAACAATGCTCAGCCACAACAGCAGGGTGCATGCAACACACACAAGAGACACACTTGAAGCACCAGGTTCCAGTGAACAGGGAACATTGCACTGCAGGGCACTACAGGTACTCTTCTTCCTAAGGCCACTACTTTCAAGAGCAGGAGATATAGCTGACTTTCCTACCACAAAGAAACAGATACAGAGAGTTTGACAAAATGAGGATAAAGAGGAATATGTTCCAAATGAAACAACAGGACAAAAACACAGAAGAGACCTAACCAAAATGGAGCTAGGTAATATGCCTGATAGAGAATTTAAAGTAATGGTCATAAAAATACTCACCGGACTTGAGAAAAGAGTGGAGGACTTCAGTTAGACCCTTAACAAAGAGATAGAAAACATAAAAAAGAATCAAGCAGAGATAAAGGACTTCATAAATGAAATTAAAGGTATAACAGATGGAATGAACAGTAGACTACAAGCAGTAGAAAAATGGATTAGCAACCTGGAAGACAGAGGAATGGAAAGGAATCAAGCTGAGCAGGTGAGAGAAAAAAAATACAAAATGAAAATAGACTTAGGGAAATCAGTGGCACCATCAACATATGTATTATAGAAATCCTAAGAATAAGAAGAGAGAGAAAAAGAGGCAGTTGTTTTTTGTATTTGAAAAAATAATAGCTGAAAACTTCCCAAATCTGGAGACAGAAACAGAAATCCAGATCTAGGAGGCACAGAGAGCCCCCCCCCCACAAAAATCAACGCAAGGAGGTCCATACCAAGACACATAGTAACTAAAATGGCAAAAAAAGTAGCGATAAAAAGAGAATTTTAAAAGCAGCAAGAGAAAAGAACACAGTTACATACAAGGGAAATTCCATAAGGCAATAGCTGATTTTTCAGCAGAAACAATGCAAGCTAGAAGGGAGTGGCATGATTTATTTAAAGGAAAAAACCTGCAACCAAGAATAACCTATCTAGCAAGGCTATCATTCACAATAGAGAGACAAAGACTTTCCCAGACAAACAAAAGTTAAAGGAATTCATGACCACTAAACAAGTCCTACAAGAAATGTGAAAGGGGACTCTAAGTAGAAAGAAAAGACCACAAGTAGGAGTTAAGAAAAGTAGGAAGCACAAAAGCAGTACATATAAGTATATCTATAACAATCAGTGAGGGGACCCACAATAAAAGGACATAAAGTATGACACTAAATACCTAAAACATGGGGGAAGAGGAGAAACAACAGGTTCCAACTGAAGTGACCATCAACTTAATATAGATGGTTATATGCAGATGTTATATACAAACCTAATGGTAACCACAAATATAAAAAAAAACAGTAATAGATATAAAAAAAAGAAGGAATTCAAGTATATCACTTAAAAAAGCCAACTAACCATGAAAGAAGAAGCAAAAGAAAAAAGCAACAAGGAAGAACTACAAAAACAGCCATAAAACAAGTAACAAAATGTCAATAAGTACATTTCTATCAATAATTGCTTTGAATGTAGGACTAAAAGCCCAAGTTTCCATCAGTAGATGAACAGATGAAGAAGATACAATACACACACACACACACACACACACACACACACACACACACACACAATGGAATATTATTAAGCCATAAAAAAGAATGAAATCCTGCTATGTGCAACAACAGGGATGGATCTAGAGGATATAATGCTAAGTGAAATAAGTCAGAGAAAGACAAATACTATATGATTTCATTCATATGTGGAACTTAAGAAACAAAACAAAGCAAAAAAGAGACAACTAAAAAACAGCCTCTAAACTACAGAAAACAAACTGATGGTTACCACAGGGGAGGTGGCTGGGGGAATGGGTGAAAAGGGTGAAGGGGATTAAGAGTACACTTACCTTGATGAGCACTGTGTAACATTTAGAATTGCCAAATCAGTATATTGTACAGATGAAACTAATATAACACTGTATGTTAACTATACTGGATATAAACTTTTTTTTTTAATTCACAGAAAAAAAAGAGTTATAAATTAAGATTAAAATAATTATCCATTCACAAGCATTATCTACCTTTTAATAATCTCACTAAACTCTGCAACTATGGTAATAGTACCATCAGTTCTTTTCTTAGTCATTCAGTTTATATTTATGGAACAATATAATGACCTTAAAATAATTTTTTTCAAACACTATACTACAAATTCACGATATAACCAATTTTGAAACTTATCTTTTCCTAGGAAGCCTGACTGACAAGAGTTAGTTTCCCCTTGTTTACATTTGTCTTTAATTACCCAGGTTTGCACCTGATTCAAGCAAAAGAACAAAATGAGCCCCCAGAAACGTATGTTGCATCTAAAAGTCTTCTGGAGAGGAAATACACTGGGATCAGATAAGTAGTCAAGTTCATTAACTTGTCTAGTTGCTATAATGAGTCAGTAGATCATGGTTATTAAAAACTTTGGATTTGGAATCAGATCTAGATTTAAATCTCAACCCCATATTGTATTAAAGATATATGGTCTAACCTCTGTAAGCCAAAATTTCTCTATCTTTAAAATGAGGATTATCATACCAACCTCACGTGGTTATGAAAGTTAAATGAAATAATGTATGTAAAACATTTAACACAGCAGTAAACACTCAACTGTTAGCTGTCATTGTTACTTAAGCTGTTCTACTAAACATTTCCCAACCACATCCCATAAACTGATGTCCTCCAACTGACTTCCAGGACTGTGCTGTAGGAAAAGATTGGAGTTAAATTCCAATGCACAGAGGTGGGATTGATGCAGAAGGTTCTGGAGACACATTGCCCCACTTTACACTGTATTCCAACAAGCCTCATCTCTCTCTTGTTGGCAGGAAGCAGAGACAGAGGCAGAAAGAAACCTGGAATCCCTGTTAAACACATAACAGATTGCTCACATCTTTGCCTCTTCATCCTTCTCCAGAGGGCTCAATTTTTTTTACTTCAGGGACTGCCTGCACATTGGGGTTTGCCCTTCCAACTGAGGCTCTTTGCCTTTCCAAGTGGCTTCCATTCACTGGCCTTTGATGTGAGAAATGCAAATGAGCATCTGCCCTGCCCTGTCCTCCTTCTGAATCTGGCATACTTGAGAACATCTTTAAACCTCAGAATATATTTAAATCCGTGATTTCCTAAGCTAAATCAGCAGTATCCCCATTGAACGCTGAGTAAAGTAAAGAGACAAAGGGCTTGAGGAGATGTTTATGTCTTTAGCTTTTATTCAAATTTACAACTGAGGTTTTGTAAGTGATGGATATGCCACAGTGAATCACCTTACTCTACGTTGGAGTAAAGGAATCTAAATCCATTCAAGGCACCTTCTTGATTGCAAATTCAACCAAATTGTTTTTACCCATCACAATCATAGATTCTGATTTTAGAATCTTATTTAGTAGACTGCAAAGAGCATTCAGCTCAGGCTTCAGATTATTAGTATGGCATAATCACCTGGCTGGATATAAAGTGACAACATTTCCTGGTAGACTTTTGCCATTTGTGTCCTATTGTCCCATTTTGTGTTCCAATAACCACCCCAATTATCTTTGTTTTCCCAATTATCTTTTAATAATGCAATATTAGTATATTTGAATATGAAGGACTCATTGCCATCATTTTCTAAAGTGAAAAGTAAATTCCACTGTAAATCCTAAAGTTAAAATCAGCATCTTGGGATTCTATTACTTCAATAATTATCTTCCTTGTCCTGTCATACTGAATGAAAAGACACACTTTTTTAGGCATCATGCACTCAATCATTTGAGGAATTTTTTTAAGGAGGCTTCAGACCCAACATGGGGCTTGAAGTCATGGCCCTGATCAAGAGTCAGGCACTACCAACTGAACCACTCTCTTACTTGCACTGAAATAGAAGAGTAGCCCATTTTATAAGAATCATAATAGAAATACTAACAAACATATCAAAGTTCTTTGGAAACTTTTTGATGAAGAGCATAATGAAAAATTGAAAGTGGTATAGATGAGATATGGAGATTTACTTAGGTAAAATATACAAATATACGCTGCTACTTCAAGCAATCTTAACTAAATCAGTGACATTATACACCAAGACTTTTTTGTGAAAGCTTGATGAGATATTTTAAAAAATTTAACTATAGCCCAGATGGTATAGATAATGGTATCCCATACATGGCATCATTCAAATATGAATAAAACAAATTTTATAAAAATGTGTTGATATACACTGAAAAATTGTGTTTTTGGAAACCAAACTAACCTTCTAAGGGCGAAGGCAGGATCTTCTTTGGGAAAAAAAAATCCTATTGTCAGTCCTCCTGGGAAGAAATCTATCATAGGACAGAAATGAGAACTTGGTGGAGCTCGGATTAAAATAAGGGAATTTCATGCCCCATTATCTGGGTGTGGGAATCATTATGGTTGGGAAGTCCAAGGTCTGAAGACACCTGGAGTATCTGTGGTAGAAGGAGAAGCAAGTAGAAATGGAATGCTACCCCGGCAGGGGGCAGCCAGAGAAGGGATCTCAACCTGTGTAACGGCTATAAATTATTCTCCATCTACACTTCCTCTCCCCCACAACTTTGGGAGGTTAAGTCAAGTTACAGCCTGACCTCTACTGTTCATTAGAAGATAAAGAAGAGCTTAACTTACAGTTTGGATGGGGCTTTCTAAGAGAAAGGCGCACACGCACACAAACACACACAGAGCCAAAGTGATTGCAGGATCAGGGGTTCCCCCTCAGAGGAAAAGCAGCAACAGTGACAGTTGCTTATCACTGTCCAAGCAACACTAGGCATCCATTGGGGAACTTATCAGAGAGTAAACAATTTAACCGCTATTATGACCAATTTAACCAGATAATTCAGTTTAGTCAACCTACAGTTTAACCTTTATTTTCTTGTTAAGCTAGCCAATTGTTTATTTAAGTTAAACTGTATTAGCTAGCTCTTTTCTGTTTTATATAAATTCAGCCTGTGAGAATCAAGAATTGTAAAGAGGAGAAATTTCTTAGTCTTTTGCATGCTCCTCAGATTTTTAAGCCCCTCACACCTGAGCTCTTAGTTCTTTCTGCTGCCATACTTTTATCATTAATTGAGACAAATTTAGAGCAAATTGGTGAAATGACTATCTTTGAATTCCCAACAAGTCAGTGACAAAGAGAGAGGTCTGAACCTATATCCAAGGAAACTATTCTGGTTAGAATCAACTACAAGATTAGTATTTCAAAATTTTCATAATTATTACCCCATTTTCCCTCTCAATATAAAAAGCTAACAAAATAAAGATGTTCAACTTATGTCCTTATTTAATCACCTCAAAAATCTGTTAGGAAAGAATTAGTGCTTCCTATAATTTAATCATACTTCATTCTTATAAAATAAGGTATATATTTTGGTTTGTCTATGAACCTAATTTAGATTAGTAAAAGCTAATAACCAACACAAAAGAGATACAAAGATAAAATTAAGTATCTTACCTGGAATGGTTCTATATATTGGTTCTGATTATTGCATATATGTTTTATTTTATTTTAGATCTTCTAACCTATAAAAGCTTAAAAAAATGCATATACATAATTGAATGTAATGTAAGCCAAAGATTTTGGTAACAGACCTTATTGATTCTCTGCATGTACACATATGGCTTAGTCCTCAAAACATAATTATTTTAATATATATAATAGAGATTTCAAAATATAACCAAGTAAGCCATTGAAATATTGGTAAAATTATAAGAAAGGATGATTCAGTTCTGAGTATCGAGAAGTAAATAGGGTCTATTGTTTAAATGTTTGGTACAAATAAGATAAATGACAACTAACAAGCTATGTGTCTTTAAATTTTCTTCTCTCATGTGCTGTATTTTTTCCACCTTCATTGTTTTATGTTTTCCATCTAGAAGAAACAGCCATCAAATGGAGACAAGTCTCTTTAAGAGACTCAGATAACTAATAGCTCAATAACTCAATAACTAATTCCTCAGGAATAATTTGCCAGTGAATAGCACCTACAGGCTAGAACTCTTTGTTGTATATAGTAAAGCCTGCTGCAGAATTCAAATCATCTTAAGTCTTAGCATGGCGATTATCTGTGATCTTAAGGAAAGTTCTATTTTCTTAAATCTTAACCTAAGAAAGTTAATTCCTTCTTGTTTTCCCAAACAACAATCAACGTAGACTAAATTGTGCAGTACACAAATTGAGTATGATGCCTTGACATCTCAGAAAGTGAGAGAGCATTCCTCAGGGATAATTCAAGCATTTCTTTAGTGCATGTGGCATGCCTATAACCAGACTAAATCTCAAAGAGAAATTGTGTTTTGGTATAAATGATCACCTCAATATCTGTTACATTTGTTGCAAAGTTACCCCTTCCATTTTGTTTTTGAAACAACTTGAAATTTTTGTAACGGTTTCCATCATTCAACAAATAATTTTGAGAGCCTAGTATGTGACAGGCAATGTAGCAGGAGCTGAAGAAACATACCAGAAAAGGCCCCTGTTTTCATAAAGATCATATTCTATAGATAGGAAGACAGGCAGTAAACAAGCAAATAAATAAGGAAACCAATTTCAGCAGATAGTAAAAGCTATGCAGAGAAAAAATCAGTCCTGTGGCAGAGGAGAGTTGAGGGAAGTGCTTTTGGCTGGGCTGCAGAACTAAAAGCTTAATGATGAAGGTGCCGGCCATCAAACACCAAGAGAAAGAGTAGTCCAAGGAGAGCAGATAGAAGGCCCAAGATAGGAACAAGTTGGTGTCATGGAGGACAGATGGAAGAGAAATCTGCACACCCAAAACACAGTCTGAAAGCTAGGGGAAGAGATTGGAAAGTTACTTAAATTTGGAATCTTCAATCCCCAACTCCATTGAAATCAGAATTCCAACAGCATTGCTGTACTGGCATGGCAGCATTTACTGAATGAAGTTGGTTACTATTATGGATTGAACTGCATCCCCCCAAATTCATTATGTTGATGCTCTAACTCCCAATGTGACTATTTGGAGATAGGAGCTTTAAGGAAGTAATTAAAATTAAATGAGTTTATATGCATAGGCCCTAATTCAATAGGACTGGTGTGCTTAAAGAAAGAGGAAGAGGGGCACTGGTTAAGCACCCAACTTCGACTCAGGTCATGATCTCACGGTTCGTGAGTTTGAGCCCCATGTCAGGCTCTGTGCTGACAGCTGAGCCTGGAGCCTGCTTTGGATTCTATGCCTCCTCCCTCTCTCTCTGCTCCTCCCCTGCTCGCGCTCCCTCTCTCTCTCTCTCTCTCTCTCTCTAATAATAACATTTAAAAAAAATTTTTTAATAAAATTAAATGGTTGTAGGCAATCAACTTTCATGGCACCACCAAGGCCCCATGATTCAGTCATGCTGCTGATTTGTTACCAGTTATGTTCTGACCTTTGATGAAGCCTTTCTCTAAGCAACAAAGCAAATCACAAAATCAGTGAAAAACTAAACTGGACAGTCACATTTACAAGAAAAAAACACTTAAATTGAAAAGTGTAATAAAAATTAAAAATTGCATTAAATGCAGCATATTAAAGTGTCTCTTTAAAATATAGAAAATACAAATATATAGGACAAACAGCAAGACTTCAAGCATTACAGGAGGAAAAGATATCACAGATATTTTAAATACAAATAGAAAAAATATATATATGGGGAATATGCTTCTCCAGGAAGTATGAAAATTAAGACGACTTTGAGAAATCATTTCATGCTGATAACAGTAGTAACAATTTTAGAACACCTGGTATCATTTTGGTAAAATAAATACACTGAATCAATGCCCGTGAGATGAATTAAAACAACCCCTTTGCGAAAAACAAAATTACAACATGTAGCAGAAGCCCTGAAGATGCTTATATCATCTGAGTCATAATACTATTCCTGAGAATTTCAGTAGAAGCAAAATGGTAGAAGCATACAGAGATTCACTGCAGAATATCAGAATGATAAAATATTACATAGTCACTAAAGGTTATAACATTAGGAATTTTTGAGAAGGGTAGAAATAATATAACATAATGGTTGAAAATATAAGTATTGAAATCAGATGAACCAGGACAAGAACTGAATTCTGTCTCTGCCATGCACAAATTATGTGAACTAAATTTTTCTCACATGTAAAGTGAAAATAACAGGATTAACAGTGAACATTAATTGAACACTTACTGAGTGCCAATTAGAGTTCTAAATTTAGTACAGTCAACCCTCATTATTCGCGGGATTCCATATTTACAATCCTCTTATTCGATAACATTCACTTGTAACCCCCAAATCACTAGTCCTGGTGCTTTCAAGGTCATTCAGGACAGGCACAGAGCAGCAAAAAAAAAAAAGTAAAGTACCTGAAATTTCCTGCAATTTGCAGCTCTGTCAGCCTTCCTGTTCAGCTAATACAGAGGTAAGCAGAGGATAAAGAGGCAGGGGGTGTGGGATAGTGCAAGAAACTCGACCTTGGGTCCAATGGGAGAGGGACTGAGTCACAACCATAGCCACTATGTCTGACAAGTAAGTCAAAGCAAACCACTTAGATCTATACCTCATTTTCGCTTTTGTAAAATAAACAGAATCTACCAGGATGAGTTGTTTTTAGGATTTAAGATTATAATCTATGTAAAAGAAGAGTGTGTGTGTGTGTGCACGCGTGAGCCCGCGTGTGTGTGTGTACGTGTTTCCCCTAGAGATGATGGTTCAGTATTCACTCATTTAGTGTTCCCAGGATATCTAATTACTATAAATTATAAGAATCAGATATTTGTGCACTGACTCATTTAATCTTCACACAAATCCTATGAAACACAAGTGACATACAAACTGGAGGAAACAGCTACTTCCCCAAGTCTGCACATAGATAAAGAAAGAGGTGCAATCTCTAGAGCCTGGCACCTAAGAGCTTGAAGAAGGGCACGTGGAGTCGTGATCAGAAGGGGCTGCCCCACTGGGTACAGCTGCCTCTGTTGACCTGAGTGTGGTTTGGGAAATGGCAAAAGCAGCTGGAGACTAGAGTTAACCTCTAGAGTTAACTACCACCGTTCTGGCCACACTCCCAAAAATGGGGTGGAGGGGTGGGGAGGGGATCAGAAATCTCTTCTTCCTGCTTCTTTTCTTCCAACTTCCAATTGCTCTCTAGTCTTCCTATTGGCAGAACCGCTTACTGGCAAAGGAGTCTGGGAAATGTAATTTTCAGAATCTCAGCCCCAGAATCGGGGGATGAGGAAGGAGTAAAAAGGTAGGTGTGGAGCTAAAACATTTATGGTTACACATATTAGCATGAAGGCTAGAAACCAGAGCCCAAACCAAAACCTGGTGTTGCTATTCTCTTACAACATTCAACCCCAGGAAGACAAGAGTGAGGAAATGCAGAATGAGGCAAAAAGAGGTAAATCGTAGCATGTTATCAAGCTGGCCACCAGTTGGCATCAGGTGAAACTGGGTGCTCCATCCCCTGGCATTTTCTTCCAAAGAGCCTAGGAACTGCTGGGTCTCAGGAGGGAAAAAATAGTAGAACTTATGTGCTTGCTCCTCTCCGGCTTTGGTCCAATATTGGCCACATGGGCATAAACTCCCCACATTCCACATTGCCCGTGCGTGGTAGAAGAGTGGGTCTTTTAGAGTCTAATTCTTCAAGGGCAACAAAAACTCAGGGCAGGAGGAGGCAGGTGGATGGTGCAGGCATGACAAAAGGCACCATCAAGTTGCACTGAGATGGAATCAGTTATTTCACCAGTGGCTGAGTAGAGGTACAAATATTTGGCCATTCAGAGGCTACAGTAAAAGATGTGGCCAGAGGCTGAGAAGACAATTGAAGCCAAGAGAACACAAGATGGTACAGAGGAAGAGTCTGTTGTAGTCAATGACAGGAATGAGAGTTCACACAGGTGTATGCAATAAAACACCTGGGTATATCCAACATCAGGTAGGATTAGAGAATTCAAATAATTCACAATTCAAAACTGGACATTTTTGTCTAGGACAGACAGGGTCCTGGGACAGCTGCTATAAACCAGGGCTGTCCCAAACAAACCAAAATGTCTAATTTCTCTAGGTATAGCTAGAAGAACTACAAACAAATTGAATGTTTGTCTAGATGAAGCATAGGGAAGGATTTTTAAATACATATTTATTATATTTTTCTTATAAAGTTTTAAATTTTATTTAACACCAAGCTTAATTTTGAAAAATAGTCATTAGGAACATAAAATTATAGAAATAATGGGCCATATTTATAATATTCTATATTTACTGACATTCTTGGCCCTTTTATTAAGAACAACATAAATATCTCTTCTGGCTGTGGGTATAATTCAGGAACCATCCCTTCTTTCACCTCCTAGCTTCCACTGTATTAAATTCTAGCTATTTTTGAATCAGCTAAAGAGAAAACCAGCATCTCTGTTCAAGGCATTCCTTCTGAATGCCTTCTGAAAACATTCACTTTTTACTTTTGCTAATTAAAACTAAGCACAAAACATGTTCAGTGTCAAAGAAAAAAAATTATCCTGACACCCATTAAAATGGTAAGGGAGACTTTATTCAAGACTATTGCAATAGAGGAGAGAAATCAGGCTCAACTCCAAATATGATAACAACAAGTGGGGATTTATAGCCAAAGAGCAGAAGGAAGGAGTCAATGGGTGGGAAGTTCCTAAGAGGAGACATAGAGAGTAGAGAGGTTTTTGCTACACCGACTTAATAGGATTCTTACTAATTTCAGGCCAGAGTGATCAGATGTCAGGGATGGAGAATGAGAAGTTTTATCAGATATAAGGGTGATTAGAAATCAAGGGTGAGGTGATTCTCTCTAAACCTACTCTGCAGGATTCCTGCGGACTCTGCAGGATTTCTGCTAAGACTGACCTTAGCAAAAACAGACACAGAAGCCCAAGGAAGGTCAAGACCCAGTCAAGAAGAAGGCTTAGAGGAGCCTAATGAAATTTGGGTCAAGGAAAGAGACTGAGTCACTAAGAAGGTAACGAATATAGGGCAGAAACATGGAAAACCCTTCTCCCCATCTACTATGCTATGTCCTAGTATCAGCTCTCACTGACTAGGTGACCCCATCTTTATTAATATCTTTCTATCCTTGTATTTGTTTTTGTTTTTTTTAAAGGCCACAATTTGCCTTGTACATATTTATGGGAAGCTATTTCTGATATGATTTCAGGGAGTACAAATCCTTTTTAAGGAAAAGAAGAATGGGCTATGCTGGAGTGCTAATGGATTTCAGCAGGAAGCCTATCACCCAGCATTCTGCCTGAACAGTCCTCAGCTGGACAGCACTCATGAGCCCAGATGCCAAGCTATGGACAACTGTCCCCAGGCAGCACCATCTGCTTCCATGGGAATCTCCCTAGGCATTTAGTTGGCAGCTCCAGGTTGGCCGGGAGGTCAGCCATGTGGGGAGGATGCCTCTGGGAGGCTGTCTGGCTTTTCTTAACAATTGGGAGTTCATTTCCTGTCATTTAACCAGAGTTAGCATTTGATTAGATTTTCTTTCTTTGAGGACAAAGGTAGTTGAGTTCTCCTTAGCAGGAACTTAGCAGAAAGTACAATAGAGCTCAATTATCTCACCTAACTATTGAGGAAATCTTTTTTTTTTTCCTTAGAACAGTCAAACACAGTGCATCTCAAAGAGTATGTTATAAACCTCAACTCTGCACAAACTGCTCCAAGAAAAAAAGGGTCTCAGAGTCAAGTAAGTTTGAAAATACTTTACATCACACCTTCTTAGAGATGCACATTAAATAGTAATACCCCTGAGAAGTACAGTGAAAAGCAATCACTTTAACACGGCTTAACTCGGTATTTCCCAAACTTAGGAGAACACAGAATTTCAACTTAATTCAGCTACTTTGCAATCTGTAAATTGTGTAACTTGCTCCCAAAAAAGGGATCATCAGAATACAGCAAGTCACCATGAATCATCAAAAGCTCGGTAGCCTCAGGGCAGATGTATGGGCTGCACAAGAGAGGACAAATGTCTTCCACAGCTTCCATCTTCTGTGGTTGTTAGAATACGGCATATATTTTATGAGATGGGCAGAATTCATTTATTCTTCTTTTCCACCATTCAGCTAACGTTAACCACGTCCCTACTGGCCACAGCATAGTGCCAGGTACTGGGGATATAGAAGCAATCCAAGTAACATTGCCACAGTTGATACTCCAACCAGAAAGAGGCACATTTGAAAAGTATTCATAATGAAATACAGTGTGCGGTAGGGTCAGGATTTGCCTCTGGGTGTTTTCTTTAGAAGGTTCATTGATTAGCATACCTAATCTGGGGAATAGGTAGGCCTCCCAGGAAGCCTCTTCCAGCCCACCGAGGCAACAGATAAATTCATCCCATGGTAATACCAGACAAGGCAAGGAGCACTGAGAACAAAGATTAAAGACAAGGAATGCATCATTAGTGCTTTTTTAGAGTCAAAACAGGAAACCCATGACAGACCACCACTGCATTTAACAACTCAACAAAATCCTGCACAATGCTAGCATAGGTATATCCGAAGGACAGAGGCCATTTCAAATAACTTTTGTATCCCCTTAATGACACAACTGTGCCAGGCACATGAGCCACATAATGAATTTTAAACAAAGAATAACACCATATTTTACATAGGTACTAGTGATATCATAGTCACACAGTAGGCATTGGATGAATAAAAGAAACATCTCATTTTCACATATGAAGGATCATTCAGAGTTTCACCATTTTCAAAAGTTTCTTTGTAAATATAGCCCAGATTATAAAAATTAAGAAAGTAAAAGAAAATAGTATCTGTTGAGCCTCCTATATGCCAAGCAATTTGCCAGGATCTAGACATTTATTTAATTTGTGCACTGCTCGAGGGTAGTGGCAAAGTTTACTCCAATCACTTCCCTAACCCTGGTACCTGGTGCTATGCTAGTAAAAGCAAGGTAAAAATTTGTTGAATGGAGGAAAAAGGCGATAAATGAATTCTGCCCATCACATAATTTAATCCTCAGGATAAACCCATGCAGAAGATACCATACTCCCAAATAAATTCAGGAAAATATTGCCTTGAACTCTTCTTAAGATTGCCCAGTCTTTGAGAGACATATACTCAGTGATCAATTAAGTGTTTGTAACTTCTTCTAAACCACCTCTTAGTTAACAGTTTATTTCACATTTCTGTTCTACGTGAATGGAGCACGTCTGTCTCACTTTGTCAATTGTAGTTTCAAATTTGAAGGTAACTATTTGAAATCTTGGCAAATATATGTAGAATTCTAAGTTAAATGCATGTAGCATACTATATTCCATAGTTAATAATGAAAATGTATCCCAGGGTGCCTGGGTGGCTAAATCAGTTAAGTGTCCAACTTAGGCTCAGGTCATGATCTCGTGGCTCATGAGTGCAAGGCACACATTGGGCTCTGCACTGCTGAGCCTGCTTGGGATTTTCTCTTTCCCTCTCTCTCTCTGCCCCTCCCCTTCTCACACTCCCTCTCTTTCTCTCTCAAAATAAACAAAAAGCAAACAAAAATGCATCTCTTCTTTCCCCAGATCTTGGCTCGTATGTCTCATCTTCTTACCTGGAGCTGAACTTGCTCAAGGAACTGTTTTGGTACTCAAACATGCTCAGTGCCCAGGTTAATGGCTCCTCCTCCTCGGTTGACCTGACACTCCTTACATGCACAACACCCCCCCACACACACACACACACACAGTATATATGGTTCTTAAATCTTAAAATGGACTTGGCTAACTGTAAAGCACAAAAATAAAAGCAATCTGGCAAATGTATAAGGTAGGTAGCCTGCCATACTGGTAGTTAATTCCCTTAGTTTTCCTTTAAAGATTTCTTTATCTTAATATAGCGGGTTATCGCCTTCATATTGCATCCATAATGAGGTTACTTATCCTGCATATCCAATGGGACTGTCCCCTAGGTAACATATCTTCTATTCTAAGAGATGCCTGAGAGGGCAACCACTTCAACCATTAAACGATGCATACTTTTAGCTAGGAAGTGGGACTTTTGTTCCTCTAAACCAAAGATGGCATCTTAAGCTTTAATGTTTTCTGAATGTCACAGTTAGAAATGGATTATTTAGCAAGTATACTAGCATTCTTGAAAATAATGTATACCAATTAATTATGCTGGAGGCTTAATCAGAGAAACCGAGTTTGTCTTTCTTTAAAATCTGTTTGCAAACAATGATGTGTGAGACACAGATAAATGAACATCTCATATCTATACATACATCAACTATCTCAAATCAGAGTCAAATCATCTAGTTTGAGTAACATCTCCTATTTTGTCTATATGAAAGAAAAGTGTTAATGAGTATTGAAACGTCACAAAGTCCAGCAACAAAAAGGAAGAGGAAAAAAAAAAAATCAAAGCATCAGGATAATTCTTACCAAGATTTTTTGCTCCCTAAAAAATTGAGGGTTGACGTGCAATATGAAAGGCAGGCTTTGAAAAGAACAGATTTTTTTTTTTCTCATACATCTTTATATGACCGCTCAAGATTATGAAGATCAGGTCTTTCCTCACTGTCCTTTATATGGAGAGACAAAGGAACAGGACTGGGAGTCTCCCCAACTCCCCCTTCAGGGCAGGTAGTAATTCCCCTCTTTGAAAGAGATTTAGTTCTGTGAAATCTCTATTTCAAGGAGGACATGGCAAAAATCCAGGTTGTTTCCCACAAATTCAAAGTGTTCTGTGTCTTTTGTTAAAAGAGAGTGACTGGGTAGAGGCTGCAGTCATCTGCAGTTGCCTCCCATTGGGTGATTGATGTCACCGTGGTGTGTGTTGCCTGGTGGGCTGGAAGACAGGCGCGCTGCTGGGGAGAAGCCTGAGGCTCCAGCCCTGCAGTGCCTCAGAGCAGGATGGATTCATGGGTAAAAAAATCGACAGCTATTGAAAACGGACTGATTGTTGAGAGGAATCAATAATGATTTTAAGAAAATTAAATGCTGGCCGAAAAGGGGTGAAAAGCACCTTTTAAAGCTCTAAAGCTTTAAAGCAGCAATGGAAGGGCTAAATTTAGGACCTCTTGGGTGATTTCCCAGACCTGAGCATTTTGATTCTGTGTGACCATTCTCTAACTCCTTATCAGCTCATTATCTCAGATGACAGGGCTCCAGGCCTTCACTGTATAAACAATTGCTTAGAGAAGAGAAGCAAACGGGGTGGACCAGCTATCTTTTATTCGTATCTGTGGGCCCTGAAAGGATTACTAAATGGAAGTCCTGGGGTTCTGTCTGGGCCTTGACACAGACACATACAAAGCAGCCCAGAGACATTTTTACAAAAGAAGGAATAACACAAACACCGCGTAATCACAACCAGGGACTTTCCCTCTCTACTCTGTGACCATCTCTTACTTCACATATCTCTATCAGCCCCCAAATGCCTATTTTCAAGACATACACATAAGTGAATAAAAAAAAATCTGAGTAATATTCAACACATAACTCCCTCCCTAACTGGCATACAAAAGCCCCTTAATAACATTTTAACTTGATTAACACAGTATTTAAACTCAGCTTCACAAATTAAAGTCTTTGTTTTTATTAGAGCACGGAAGATCCTAAGGGATATAAATATCTTTTGATTACAAAATCTCTCCACATAGTAGGAAATGATGTAATTCCCAAAAGCATGAGATAAAATAATATTCCCCTCTCACAGTCCCGCCCATTCACAGAGACCCTCAGAATGTCCAAGTTTGTCCTTGTCCATGTTCACAGCTGTGCTGGCTCTATCCGTGGGGGTCTTGGAAACTCACTAGCAGTAAAGAGGGTATGGGGCCAGGTCAAGAAGGACAAAGGGGTGAGTACTGTGAGAAGGTCTCTTTTAAAAAGACTGTACTGGCCCTGCTGTGTCTGCTCTAGTCCTAGGGTTCTGTGTTAAGGTAAACCCCTCAAATAGCATACACTGATAACCAACAGGATTTTATGTCTGTTTGGCTCCTTGCAACTTACAAAGCATGTCTTTTTGTATTATTCAACTCATGAACACAGCAATCCCGGAAGCCAGGCAGGACAAGTAATTCTGTTCACCACATACTTTAAATATTCTTTAAATGCTAAATGATTTGCCCAAAGTACGACAGCTAGAAAGAGGCAGAGTTTGTGCAAGAACTCAGCCTCTGATACTTGGTCTAGTGTGTCTTCTGCTTGCTTCCCACAATCCTTTAGCAAGAAGAGACTTAGGCCATTCTCAGAAAATACAGTAAAATCACCCCCAGGAGAGACAGGCAGATGGATTTAATTTCCACTCTTTAGTGTGAGAGAGTTCAGTGACCATAACAAAAGCTTTGATTCAAATAAAAACTGAGCATTTATCATATGGTAGGCTGAATAATGACCTCCCAAATATGTTCATATCCTAATCCTTGGAACCTGTGAATGATACCTTACCTGATAAAGATGACTTTGGAGATGTGATTAAGAATCTTAAAATGAGGAGAGTATCCTGGATTGTCTAGTTGAACCCAATCACAATGGTCCTTTTAAGAGGGAGGTAAAAAGGTCACAGAAAGCAGAGTTGGCAATATGATCATAGAAGCAGAGGCTGAAAATATATAAGAGAAAAAAATGGTTGGAAGATTCCACACTGCTGACTCCTCCTCAAAGATGGGGGAAGAGGGCCATGAGCCAAGGAATTCAGGCAGCCTCAAGAAGCTGGGAACGGCAAGAAAACGTACTCTCCCCAACAGCCTCCAGAATGAATGCACCACTACCAACATCTTGACTTTAGCCCATTAAGATTTGTGTCAAATTTCTGGCCTACAGAAATGTAATATAATAAATCAGTGTTACCATAAGCCACTAAATTTGTGATAATTCATTGCAGCAGCACTAGGAAACCAATGTACATCACATGCCAGCTTTCCCTCTGCTAAAGTCACAAAATATGATTCCATCAAATGGGAACTGAACCCACAACTTTCCATCTGGACCCACTGAAAATCACTGCCAAAGGCAATGATTTTTGGCTTACAGAGAAAATACCAGCTAATATTTATTGCTTACTATGTCCCTTATAATGTTTTGCAACGTGTGTGTGCACATTATCTCATTTAATCCTCATCATAACCCATATTATTTAACCTTTCTGGGCCTTAATTTCCCCAACTACACAATGAGGAAGCACCAATTTCACATAATCTGTTGTGTGACCAGTCCCCAAAATGGCCCCCAATGATCAACTGTGATACAGGAATTTATAAATTTATGAAACATATATTTTGTCTTTGTCCCCTTTCCTGGCACATAGCTCCCAAAACACTTGAAATTTCCTAAATGATTGGAGTAATAAAGGCATATTTTTAAATAATATTTGGGTGTTTTCCTCAGTTCCTAGCTTCAGAGTGATAAAGGTGACTACGGGTATCTTTAGTTACTCATAACAAGCCCCTTTCAACAACACCTGACTTTGTTAATGAAATGATTTTTTTTGAAAACTCCTAAGGATGGAAGCTGGTTGCCAAGGGAACCCAATTTCATTAGAAGTTTGGAAATTTCAGGTTCTCCCACACTCCCACCTCCAGGGAAGGGAAGAAAGATGCTGGAGGTTGAATAGATGGTCAATGGCCAATGATTTAATCAATCATGCCTACATAATGAAGCCTCCGCAAAAATCCAAAAGGACAAGGTTCAGAGATATTCCAGTTTGGGGAGTGGGGAAGTGCTGGGAGGGTGTGCCAGAGAGGGCCTGGAAGCTCTGCATCCCTTTCCACATGTCTTTCCCTTTGTATCTCTTCCATCTGACTGTTCCTGAGTTAAGTGCTTTTATAATAAATCAGTAATCTGGTAAGTAAACTGTTTTCCTGAGGTTTGTGAGTTACTCTAGCAAATTAATGGAACTCGGGAGTGGGGTGGTGGGAAGTTCCAATTTACAGCCAGTTGGTCAGAAACACAGGTAATCACCTAAACTTTTGAATAGTATGGTAAGAACTGAGGCGTCTTACCAAAAACCAGCACTAACTTACCAAGAATGTGAGAGAATGATCTTAGAAGCTGACCCTCCAGCCCTGGTCTGTCGTCAGATAACTGTAGCCCCAACAAACATCTTGACTATGGTCTCATTGGAGACCCAGAAAAGAGAACCACCCAGTGAAGCTGCTCCCAAATTCCTCATCCTTGGAAACTGTGTCAGATAATCAATATCTATTGTTGTGTTAATCTCCTAAATTTTGGGGTCATTTGTTACACAGCAACTAATACAGTTGTTATGAGAACAGAATTAGTTAATATTCTGAGTAATATAGAAGGTGCTTAAAATAGTACATGCCACATACTAGGTATTATTTAAGTGTTTATAAAATAAATTGCTTCATTAGAATGATGGACACTAGGAACTGCGTCCTGGTATGTGATGGGATCACACAAATGACAAATACATAATCCCTGTCCTCAAGGGGCTCACAGTGAAAGAAAGGGAGTTGTAGGGGGATAGATAAAACTGATATGTTTTACACAGCATAGCTACAAATGCAAAGAAACAGCTACATGTATGGAAAACCAATCATTAAAATGTATGCATTTCAATAAATATAGATCAACATAAAACGTTTCAACAATTAAAATGAAAGTGTCAAGTGGTTTGATTTTTCTGTAACTGTTTTTCTCCCACTTCTACTTATTTGTTCCCTTAAATTATACATTAAATAAATTTTTAAAAGGTTGGTGTCTTCATGTAATAATAACTTGCAGTTGGCATTTTCAAGGAATTTTGAATGCTAAAATGGCCATTATTAACTTATACTATCAATTTTTACATTCTCTACCTTTAGGCCATGTGCTTTTAAGAAAACATCCTAAATCAAAAATAAGGAATATTTCTTAAAATATTTAAAATAAATTTTTTAAATAAGGAATATTTAAAATAAGGTAAAATAAGCAATTTTTAAAAAAACTTAAATTTGTTCTTTATTTTCTCCTTATGAGTCATTCGAAAATAAATTTACCATGCCAGCCTTTACCAAAATGTTAGGAAACAAGGGTAGTCTATTTTTCTGTGAGACATGAATCAACATTATCTGAATGAGTCTAAATGAGATGTCTGTATATCTCTGATCTTCTTGTGCCAAGATATGCAGCAATTTAGAACACTGATCAGTGCAGTAATATTCCTGTAGGTTATTTTTTTAGCCTCCACCACTGAGGTTCTTCTTACTTTTTTGCAAATTCTGCACTTGATAGAGCCAAAACCAAAATATCCTCTTAGCTGCTAAAGAGTATATTTTGAACATTTATTTTAGCTTTTAGAAATGCTGAAAGAAAAATAAGGGGAAAAAAGAATACCTGTGGCTCTACAAGGACAGTCTTTGGTTTCATGGAACACTGAGGATGTCACACCTGTCGGCTCTTATAATCCCTGCCTGCAGTTAATTTGATTTCTCCATTCGAGTCAAAATGAATTGCATAACTGAGCAACCACATACTTTCCATCTTATTAAACCAATGAGTACGTTATACACTGTGCCCCTCCAGTCATCCTAACTGAGCTCTCCACTCACAGCCGAAAGGTTTTAATTGCATAACCAGCTGTTATTGTCACTTGAGGCCCTATGTAGAGTAATTAGTGAGAAGACACTAAGTCAACCCAAGAGAACTCTGATAGAATTATATTCTGCCCACAGATGTGCAAATCATCAGGTATGTGTGTGCAGATAGTGATCAAGATACAGCATTAGCCCCCTGAATCCCCTAGGTACCTTCAAAGCTGTATATTTGGGAATGGGAACAATTCCTGGGCAATAAAAGTTGACTCGCCCAAATGAGTGCTCCAAAGGATGGAGCAATTCACATAGAAGAGTAAACACAAGAACAACATAGAATTGTCAAAATTATATTTGAGGACAGCACGAAGTTGAGTCTAGTTGGAGAGAGACAGGAGCTGAATCTACAGAGTAGTTCCATCACAATTATGATGGGCTTACATGTGAAACTACAGAGGCTGGATCCCAAATGGGATATTATGGCAAGGCATGAATGTGTCTCTGTGTGTGTGTGTGTGTGTGTGTGTGTGTGTGTGTGTGTGTGGTGCACAGATCTGATTTGTTTCCTAGGAAGATAATATTGGCAATGGGTGTACTGGGAAGAAGTGAGATGGGAATGTACTATGAGAAATAATGAAGTCTTGAGCCAACTAAACAATTGGGAATGTTATTTAAGTAAATAGAAAGAAACTACTTAGACCCACTTTGGAGTAATGAAAATAAAATAGCTCTTATTTAACTAAATAAACTGGAACCATTAAGAAGGAAGAAAGGGAGAGACGAATATTAGTAGTGAAAAGGAAGAGAAAATAGAGTGAATTTCTAAAAGTTAAAATCAAGTATATTTGGTAGCCATTTTTTGTGTGTGAGAATGAGTGAAAAGACAGGAGAATGATGTCTTGATAATCTGAGACTCAGTCTAGGAGAATGGTGAAGGTGTCTTGAGATATAGTTATCTATGCATAGTTTACATTTGGAAATATGGCTCAAGAGCTTAGAAAAGGTCATGGATGTAGAGAAAAAACTCAGTGGTCATTACAATAGAGATAAATACATTATTAAGCTCCTGTTACCTTTCCAGGAACTCTGCTAGGTACTTTACATATGTGGTCTTATTTTTTTTTAAACCCTCGTTAATTAAAAAAATACCTTCCACAAATGAATGACCAAGATTCAGGAGGATAAATAATTTGCTGAAAATCATAAGGTTAGCAAGTGATTAAACTGGAATTCAAAATCAGTAAATATTCAGTTTAATTTCTGCTGAATACATCTAAGTATTTTAGAAGACCTCTTATTTTTCAAGATGAATGGCTGTTGGCTAAAGCAGGGAATCAGTAAAAAACGGTTTCATATAAACCTTAAATACTTCATTTTAACTTGAAAAAATATATACATACCAATCTTTAGATGTTGGGCCAAGAGCACTTTTTTCAGTATGGAGGTTTACTGATGGAGATATGTGCCTTCATAAATCACACACATAACATACCCATCATCCATTGTCTGTGATTTCTACTTTGTATTTCTTCAAGAGAAAAGAGAACCTAAACCCATTTATAAGGCAATATGAGTGAGATAGTTTTCCCAGTATATCTCTGTTGCATTGCCCACACCTAACTTGAAAGCAATTTTTAGGAAGTCATTTTTATCAAATCTTTCCAAAGCATTCAACTTAATTTTCATAAGAAACACTTTTTCTTTTTGTACTCAAAGTTTAGCTAGCAGTTTATCCAATATGAAAATAAATATGTCACTGTAGTACATAACAACTGGAATAACCGGTTTGGAAATAAATCAGTCCCTTGGTAAGAAAACAACTCAACTATTAGAAGCAGGAATGTGATGACAAGCATGCAATAGTGGCCTGCAGTGTACCAGGAATACTCAGTATCATCCGGGCATCAGAACTTACGAGCCATATGGGAATGAGAGCATCAATCAACCTGTTGAGACAGTTCAGTGCAGATCTGTTAAGAAAGCTCCTACTCTAGCCTTATGTCATGAGAATTAATATTTGGAATGATAATCCTAAGTTCTAAACATTTTTGAGCACATGAATCATTATGTATTTTTTAAAAAGTACAAGACTGATTCCTGCCCTATGAGGAGTTTAAAATATAGTCACTGAAGTGAAAGACCCTTAATCACAAAAGAAATATGCAAAGTGGTATTTGTTGGGCACTTGTGAATACTCCCAGGGACTATTCTAAGTGTTGGACACACATTATATCATAATAACCCTTGAGTAGTAGCTTTTAAGACCTGACACGTAAGGAAAATAAAGCACAGAGAGGTTAAATAATTTACAGAATGTGACCCATTTGGTAAGTGATGGGTTAATTTCAAACCCAGACTCTCTATCTCCACAGCATGAGCTATTAACCAACCATCATATATCAATAAGCTACCATCTGCCAGGAACTGGACTGTGCCACTCATTTATTTTATCTAATTTTGATCTTCAGATAACACTTCAAGATATATACTAATAGTCCTACTTTCAACATCTGTCATGTCACAGAGCTGGGAAGTGGCAGAGCTAGAATTCAAATACAGACAATTTAACTTGAGTTTTCACCTTCTTTACTCTATGCATCACTGTCTCACAATATTTTTTATAAGTAACCGCATGCTAATCTTATGAAAAAGGCCTGAAGAAAACGGAAGCAAATCAATTGTATATATCTAACTAAACAAACAAACAAACAAACAAACAGTTGGGATGCTTCATACAATCATGCAGTGCCATAACACTGAGATGAATTACCCCTGTTCTAACTAATAGAAAACTATTTCCTCACAAAGAAAGTATATAGATTAAAATTAGAAAATGTTTTCTGATATGCTTACTACAGACAAAATTTAAAATTTAGAAAAGTGAAATGAAGAAAGTAAAAACGACTCACAACTCCATCACTAGATATAATGTCTGTTAACATTTTCTTATATTATCTTACAGATTTTTGAGTGTATGCATACAGAAATTTCTCTTACAGATATTTTTATATGAATTGGCAATAATGTAATTGAATAATTAGGGAACATCATTATATTATGTGGAGGAGTGTTTTTGTGACTCTGCGCTTTGTTTATCATCATTCATTATGAGTGATTAATGTGATGAGATTGCGAAATAAATTCTTACAGAGATGGTAAATATATCTTGGCTTTTTCCCTATTTCTGGTTGCTGCTTCTTATTTTCTTTGGCACATGCCTCCTCGTCTAACAACTAAACGCCAGTTTGCCTCATGACTCTGAACTCAGCACTTGACTCTTCTTACTCTGTATTTTCCCTAGGTGATCTATAACTTCCATATCACCTATGATCTGATAACTCCCTCTTGTATTTCTAGTCCATTCTATTTTTCTGATATTTATAGACATCTCCTTGGCGTCTCCATTTAATTATGTAAAATCCATCTCAAAGTCAATTCTTGCTATACCTCTCACATCTATTCCCTATCTTGCCTTTCCTTACCCACACAGTTCATTAAGCCAAGACTTTGAGAAACAATTGTGGCATGTCCCTTTCATCCATCTTCTGTAGTCAATCCATTACAAAATCTATAGGCAATAACCTTCAAATCTATCTCTAATCTGTCTACTTCTCTCTAGCTCTATCCTTGTTCAAGTAATCATCATGTCTCTTTGTTCAAGTAACCAAGTATGACAAGCAATAGTTGTATGTCTCACTATTTCCACCCTTAAGCCCTAACATCTCTTTTCCACACAGACACTGAAACGATCTTTCTAAAATAAAAAAAAAAAAAAAAAAATCAAGCCATCCCATTGTTTAAAACCTTAGCATAGTTTCCCATTGCACATAGAACAAAATGTAAACTCCTTAACATGATCTATAATGTTTTGCATAATTAGCCCCTCCTACTTCTCTGACTTCACTTCATATTCCATTCATTCCACTTCAAATATTTTCTTCCAGTTCTTCAAGTACACTAGATCCTCTCCCAGGGAAGGAGAAAAGCAATTTAGTAGTATCAACAGTTGAAAGGTGACTTCTGGTCTGGACAAGAAGGCACAAACCCATTTGTCCCTATTTCTTCCCACTAGACACTACACATCCTGTAAATAATGCAGTGAACAAGCAAAGAAGAACTCTGAAATGTGGGAAGAAGGCAAACTTGCATGGAACGCCATGGCTGGAAAAACAACAAAGCAGCAGAGTGATCTGTGCCGCCCTCCTCCACGTCAGAACTTGTAAGTCACTTGCACCCAGCATTTTCAGACCCCCAAGCCAGCAACAAAAGCCAGCCTAGCTAGCTTCACTTCCTTGCTCTTAATCAATGGGAGCCCTTCTGATAATATCAGACAAACCTATAAGAACTGGCAAGAGAGATCCTTCAGGAGCCCAACTAACAATTAGTGGCCTGAGGAATTTTTCTTCTTGCTTAGTAGTCCTAAGACTCCCCTCTCCCATTGAAAGATACCAGAGATGCCCAGGAGGGCTGGAAGAGGGACCCAGCACAGCAAGCGGCACAGTCCAGAAAGCCCCTCTAACCATACAGACTTAAGACTTTTCTTCATTGGGATACACCTGCCAGCTCAGCCCAAGAAAACCTCTCCTTCCCCTTAGCCAGCAGCAGCAGGTACCAGTGGGAGTCCCACCAACAAAAGATTAAATCAAACAACCTGAAACAATACTGCAAATGGTCTAAAAAATAATCTATCATTGTAATAATAACCCCCAAAAGGAGGCTAGGGTCTGCATGCTAAACAGAATGACCTACTAAACAGCCTACTAAAATGAAAACATTAATTAGGCCCAGAGAGAACACAACAGATAAAACTCCCAACTGCATTCCTTGGCTTGTGGCCCCTTCCTCCATCTTCACAGCAAGCAGCATAACATTTTTAAATCTCTCCCTGATTCTCTAACTTCCACTCCCCTCAGCATATCCCTTTTTATGACTCTCTGCCTATCTCTAGTAAGAAGACATGTATTGTATTGGGCCCACCCAGACCATGCAGAATGATCTTCCCATCTGTTTCTTGATTTAATCTTATCTCCACAGCCCCATGTGTCATGGAAGGTAATATATTCATAGGTTTTGAGGATTATGACATGGACACCCGGGGAGTAGTTGAAGGAGGGGCCACTCTGTTTTCCATACCAATAGATTGTGATAAGCATATTTGTATGTTGTAATAACCACATTAACCACTATGAAAACTATTCAGAGATGCACTGTAAGTCTTTCAAGATGATATCCAAAATAGAAAAAAAAAAAAAAAAGCTCAAGTAATTTACAAGAAGGCAAAAAAAGAGAAATAGAAGAACAAGAATAAGAGAAGAGAAAACAACATTAAAAGGCAGACTTAAGCACTAAAATATCAAGATTACCTTTTATATAAATGATATAAATGTACTTATCAAAAGACAGTGATTGACAGGGGAGCCTGGGTGGCTCAGTCAGTTAAGCATCTGACTTTAGCTCAGGTCATTATCTCATGGTTTGTGAGCTTGAGCCCCACATTGGGCTCTGTGCTAACAGCTCAGAGCCTGGAGCCTGCTTTGGATTCGGTGTCTCCCTCTCTCTCTGCGCTACTCCCTCTCATGTGCTTGCTCTCTCTCTCTCTCTCTCTCTCTCTCTCTGTCTCTCTCTCAAAAATAAATAAACATTAAATTTTTTTTTAAAAAACACAGTGATTGACAGAGTGGATTAAAAAAAATGACCCAACACATGCTGTTAGTAAGAAACTTATTTCAAATTCAATGACTTAAGTATATGTAAAGTATGGGAGGTGGGATGGGCTAAATTGGTAAGGGGCACTAAGGAATCTACTCCTGAAATCATTGTTGCACTATATGCTAACTAATTTCAATGTAAATTTTAAAAAATAAAATAAAAAAAAATTAAAAGTATATGTAAAGTAAAAGGATGAAAAGGGGGCTCCTGGGTGGCTCAGTTGGTTAAGCATCTAACTGTTGGTCTTGGCTCAGGTCATGGTCTTATGGTTATGAGATCGAGCTCAGCATAGGACTCTGAGTGTGGGGCCTGCTTGGGATTCTCTCTCTCCCTCTATCTCTCTGCCCCTCCCCTGCTCACACATTCACGTGCATTCTCTCTCTCTCAAAATAAATGAATAAACAATTTTTTAAATATTAAAAAGGACAAAAATTTATACCATGAAAACATTAAATACAAAAATCAGGATCAAATTATTATTTGATAAAGTAGATTTCAGAGCAAAGGTAATTACTGGAGACAAAGAAGGACATTACATAATGATACAAGTCATCAATGTACCAGGAAGACATAGCAATCCTAAATGTGTACTCAACAAATAAAAGTGCCTCAAAAAACATGAACCAAAACCTAATAGAGCTTAATTAAGAAATAGAAAAATTCACAATTACAGTTGGGAACTTAAAACACCTTCCTTCCAGAAACTGATAAGACTTACATGCAGAAAATCAGCAAAGATATAGGAGATCTGAACAACACAACCAAAAACAAAATTTAATGGACATAATTGAACATTCCACCTAACAACAGCAAAATACATATTTTTTTAAGCACCTGTGAAATAGTCACCAACTTAGACCATATCCTAGATCATAAAACAAACTCAGGGTAAAAAAAAAAAAAAGAATTGAAATTAAATAAGGCATGTACAAATGAGTCATATATCAAAGAGGACTCTCAAAGGATTTTTTTAAATACATATAGAATCAAATGAAAACAAAAATATAACATTTTGTTGCTAAAGCAATGCTAAGAGGAAAATCTATATGGCATTAAATATTTACAGTAAAGATGTGGAAAAAATTTAAACTAATAATGTAAGTTCTTACCTAAAAAAATAAAATAAAACAAACAGCAAGAAAACCTAAAACAAGTAGAAGGAAGAAAATAACAAAACAGAAGAAATTAACAAAGTTCAAAATAAGAAAACAATAAAGAAAATGAATGAGACAAAAAACTAGCTCTTCTTAACATATACACAAAATCAATAAATCCTTCATAGGACTGACCAAAATAAAAATAGAAATGACGCAAATCACCATGATTTGCAGGATCTGTAATAAGATCCTATAGTCATTAAAAAGATAATTAGGGAATATTATGAGTAATTTTATGCTCATAAACTCAAGAACTTTGAAGAAGTGGAACAATTTCTTAAAAATCAAAAACTACCAAGACTCATCCAAGATGAAATAAATGTAAACTACAAAAACAGTAAGAAAAAAGAAAACTACAGACTAATAGCTCTCATGAACATAGATGCAAAAATCTTTGATAAAATAATAGCAGCCTAAGTCCAACAATGTATAAAACGTATATGGCAAATTGGGAATACAATAGTATTACTTCACCTTAGTAAAAACCATATATAAAAAACCCCAGAAGGTTACATCATATTTAATGGTAAAAGACTGAATTCTTTTTCAAGAAGATTGGAAATAAAACAAGAATCCATTCTCACCACTCTTATTCAATGTAGTGGTGGTCTACTCACCACTACAGGAAGGTCTACTCACTGCAATAAGAAAAGGAAATAAAAGGCATACAGAGGAGAAAGGCAGAGATTCAACTGTTTCTATTTGCAGAAAACATGACTATTTATGTAGAAAATTCCAAAGAAACCATAAAAAGCCTTCTGGAACTAAAAAATTAATATAAGTTTATGGCATACGAAGTCAATCCTCATTCTATGAATCATCAATGAACATGTAGAAGACAATGCCTATCAAAATCCCAGCAAGGTTTTTTGTAGCCATAGACAAATTATTCTAAAATTTGCATAAAAACAGGGGCGCCTGAGTGGCTCAGTCAGTTGAGCGTCCCAACTTCGGCTCAGGTCATGATTTCACTGTTTGTGGGTTTGAGCCCCACATCAGCCTCTGTGCTGACAGCTCAGAGTCTGAAACCTGCTTCAGATTCTGTGTCTCCCTCTCTCTGCCCCTCCCCCACTCACACTGTGTCTCTGTCTCTCCAAATGAATAAACATTAAAAAAATTAAATAAATAAAATAAAATAAAATTTACATAAAAAGGTACAGGACCTCGAAAAACTAAAATATCTGCATCTTGACTTAAAACAGAATAAATTGAGAAGAATTACACTATTCATTTGTAGGGAGCTGAATATTAGCTGTCCAAAATACATGTCACATTCTGGAACCAATAAATGTATCTTCTATGACAAAAGAGTGAAAATTACCTCATATGGCAAAAGTTGTGATTAAGTTAAAAATCCTGAGAAGAGGAGCTTATCCACCTGGATGGATGTCAATTATAATCACATATATCCTTACAAGAAACAGGAAAGTGGAGTTTGGAAACAGACACACAGATAAAGTATACACAGAAGGAAAGGTGAAGTAAAGACAGAGGCAGAGATTGAAACGATGCAGCCACAGTTCAAGAAGCCAAGGATTGCCAACTGCCACCAGAAGCTGAAAGAAGCAAGGAAGAATTATTTCCTACAGTCTCCAGAGAAAGCACAGCCCTGCCTACACCATGCTTTCAGACTTCTGCCCTCCAGAACTGTGAGAGAACACATTTCTGTTGTTTTCAACCACCAAGTTAGCGATAATGTGTTACAGTGGCCCTTGAAATTAATATATAATATAAAAATTTATTGTATACATAAAGTAATTAAGACAGTATGATATTGACAGAGGAATAGAGCTATAAATTAATGGAAAGTAGAAAACACAGAAATAGATCCATATGTATATGCTTAACTGATTCTTGACAAAGGTGCAAAAGCAATTCAATGGAGGACGGGTAGGTTTTGAAAGAAGTGGTGCTACATCAATTAGATATCTTTAGAGCAAATAAAACCCAAAAGCTTTGACCTAAGCTTTATACCATAGACAAAATGAACTCAAAATGGATCATGTGCTTAAAAATAAAGAGTAAATCATAACACTTTAGGAAAATAAATAAGAGAAAATATGGGATTTAGGGCCAGGCAAATAATTCTTAGATTTGATACCAAAAACACAATTCTAAAAGGATAAATTGATAAATCTCATTAAATGCAACACATTTCATTGTGATGGCTCACATAAAGAGGATGAAAAGATAAGCTACATACTCAGACAATATATCTGCAAACCACATATCCAACAAAGGACTAGATCTAGAATATTTGAAGAATTCTAAAATTTCAATATTTTTTAAAATCCAATTAGAAAATAGGCAAAAATAATAACAGACATTTATGAATATATAGATGACAAGCACATGAAAATATTTCAACATCATTAGCAATCAGGTAAATAAATACAAATTAAAACAAATAAGGGGCGGGCCAAGATGGCAGAAGAGCATGGTATGTGGCATGGAGAGGTGAACTGGGGGGAGAAAGCTGTGGAGGGCAGGGAGCTGTTTTTGCTTGCAGAGAGAGGATGGAGACAGGGGAGAGTACAGAAAGCATCCCCCCTGCCCAAAAGTAGCCGGAGAGAACAAAAAAGGGAGAGAGGACAAAAGGAGAGGGTTTAAATTCCATTAAGACTCTATTAACTGGGGGAATGCAGAGTCTGAAACTCCACAGGTGGATACCTGGTGGTGCTCTGGTGGGAAGGGCAAATCCCCAGGAGCAGAGAGCAAGGTCCTCAGGGTCCTCAGACCACACAGGGAGAGGAGTTTCCCCTGCTGGGAGGACATTTGGTAGAGGTTCTGTGGCCACCCCACAGCCAAAGGTCCCAGCGGACCCCGGAGAACAACCACATTCACTGGTGCTAGAACAAGGATGCTAAAGGGGAAGTCTGGTGCCAGATGTGTTGTGATTTTCCATAATCCCTGAAATGCTGCTGCTACACAATCGAGTGAACTTTTTCTGGGGCAGGCTGGCACCCAGTCACAGTCTCTGGGCATCAGCAGCAGAGCAATCTCCCTGACGTTCCTGGGGGCGGGCCAGCACCTGGCCATTGTTCAGTGAGACCCTCCCCGCAGAAGATTTCAGTGGGTCAAAGCCACACTCCCTCAGAAGAGAGGGATTGGGAAACACAGCCACATCTGAGATAAAACTCAGGTGGGAGGTGCCCCCTGGCAACCTGATGGCTTGGTCATGGACAGTGTAAAAGTGGGGAGTGGACAGAAGCCAGGGACAAAGGAGGGAACATGACTGCTGGTCAAGGAGAGCACAGAGTTCTGATACTAGAGACTGGGTAGCTGCGTGACGCCAATTTCACCACTCTGGCACATGCGCATACACACCTACAGGCACCACAACAATCCACCCCAGTAAGCTAAGCAGCACCATCTAGCAAAGAACAGAGTTGTTACACTAAGCCCTGCCCAACTGGGGTCAATGTCACTTGTCAGGAACAACACAAGTCTCTCCGCCTGCTTAGATTATGGACTATAAAGTGTTTCATAGTTTGACTTCTAGGAGAAAGCGATGTAATTTCACTCATACTTCAGTCTGTTTGCTGGTCCATCTATTCAATTTTTTTTCTTTTATTATTCTTGAATACAGAAAGAGAAAAAATTTATTTTTATTTTCCATTTCTATTAAAAGTATTTTTCTTTAATTTTTTTACTATATTTTTATTTTGTAAATTTTTCAAATTCTATTTTTTAACTTCCACCATTTCATTTTATTCTATTTCATTGTATGCATTCTTTTAAAATTTTCAAATATTTTCCCTTTCTTTTCTTTTCTTTTTTGTATCTTTTGCTTTTTTCTCTAATCTATCAAGCTCCTTTCAACAACCAGACCAGAACACACCTAGGATCTAGCATCCTTTACTCGAATTTTTTTGGGTTGTTTTTAATTTTAATATTTTTTACCTTATTAATTCCTCTTCTTCCTTCAAAATGACAAAATGAAGGAATTCACCCCAAAAGAAAGAACAGGAAGAAATGACAGCCAGGGACTTAATCAACACAGAGACAAGCAAGATGTCTGAACTAGAATTTAGAATCACAATAATAAGAATACTAGCTGGGGTTGAAAACAGATTAAAATCCCTTTCTGCAGAGATAAAACCTAGTCAGGATGAAATAAAAAATGCTATAACTGAGCTGCAATCTCGACTGGATGCCACAGCAGCAAGAATGGATGAGGCAAAGCAGTAAATCATCGATATAGAGGACAAACTAATGGAGAACAATGAAGCAGAAAAAAAGAGGGAGACTAAGGCAAAAGAACGTGATATAAGAATTAGAGAAATGAGTGACTCATTAAAAAAGAAGAACATCAGAATCATAGGGGTCCCAGAAGGTGAAGAGAGAGGAAAGGGGTAGAAGGGTAATGTGAGCAAATAATAGTGGAAAACTTTCCTAACCTGGGGAACCACACAGACATCAAAATCCAGGAAGCACACAGCACCCCCACCCCATTAGATTCAACAAAAACCAACCATCAACAAGACATACCCTAGTCAAATTCACAAAATACTCAGGCAAGGAAAGAATCATGAAAGTAGCAAGTGAAAAAAAGTCCTTAACCTAAAAGGGAAAACAGATCAGGTTTGCAACAGACCTATCCACAGAAACTTGGCAGGCCAGAAAGGAATGGCAGGATATATTCATTGTGCTGAGTCAGAAAAATATGCAGCCACGAATTCTTTATCCAGCAAGGCTGTCATTCAACATAGAAGGAGAGATTAAAACTTTCCCAGACAAACAAAAATTAAAGGAGTTTGTGACCACTAAACCAGCCCTGCAAGAAATTTTAAGGGGGACTCTCTGAAGAGAGAAGAGATGACCAAAAAAAAGGAGAAGAAAGAGAAAAAAAAAGCTACAAAGACTAGAAGGAACCAGAGAACACCACCAGAAATTCCAACTCTACTGGCAACATAATGGCAATAAATTCATCTTTCAGCACTCACTCTAAATATCAATGGACTAAATGCCAATCAAAAGGCATAGGACAACAGAATGGATAAGAAAACAAGATATGCTGTTTACAAGAGACCCACTTTGGACCTAAAGCCACCTTCAGATTAAAAGTAAGGAGATGGAGAACCATCTGTCATGCTAATCGTCACCAAAAGAAAGCCAGAGCAGCCATACTTATATCAGACAATCTAGACTTTAAAATAAACAGTGTAACAAGAGATGAAGAAGGGCATTATATCATAATTAAGGGGTCTATCCACCAGGAAGACCTAACAATTAAAAACATTTATGTTCCAAATGTGAGAGCACCCAAATATATAAATCAATGAAACAGAATCATAAAGAAATTCATTGATAATAATACCATAATAGTAGGGGAATTCATCACCCCACTTACAACAACGCACATTTCATCTAAACAGAAAATTAACAAGGAAACAATGACTTTGAATGACACACTGGACCAGATGGACTTAACAGATATATTCAGAACATTTCATCCTGAAGCAGCATAATATACATTCTTCTCCAGTGCATGTGGAACATTCTCCAGAACAGACTTCATACTGGGACAAAAATCAGCCCTCAATAAGTAGAAAAAGATCGACATCATACCATGCATATTTTCAGACCACAAAGCTATGAAACTCGAAATTAACCACAAGAAAAAATTTGGAAAGATAACAAATACTTGGAGACTAAAGACCATCCTACTAAAGAACGAATGGGCTAACCAAGAAGTTAAAGAGGAAATTAAAAAGTACACGGAAGCCAATGAAAATGATAACACCACAGCCCAAAACCTCTGGGACACAGCAAAGGTGGTCATAAGAGGGAAGTATATAGCAATCCAGGCCTTCCTAAAGAAGGAAGAAAGGTCTCAGATACACAACCTAACCTTACACCTTAAAGAGCTGGAAAAAGAACAGCAAATAAAACCCAAAAATAGAAGACAGGAAATAATAAAGATTAGAGCAGAAATTAATGCTATCAAAACAACAACAACAAAAAAAAAACAGTAGAACAGATCAATGAAACCAGAAGCTGGTTCTCTGAAAGAATTAACAAAATTGATAAACCACTAGCCAGTATGATCAGGAAGAAAAAGGAAAGAACGCAAATAAATAAGATCAAGAATGAAAGAGGAGAGATCACAACCAATGCAACAGAAATAAAAACAATAATAAGAGAATATTACAAGCAATTATATGCCAATCAAATAGGCAATCTGGAAGAAATGGACAAATTCCTAGAAACATATACACTACCAAAACTGAAACAGGAAGAAATAGAAAATTTGAACAGACCCATAACCAGTAAAGAAATTGAAGTAGTAATAAAAAATCTCCCCAAAACAAGAGTCCAGGGCCAGATGGCTTTCCAGGGGAATTCTACCAAACATTTAAGGAAGAGTTGACACCTATTTTCTTAAAGCCATTCCAAAAAATAGAAATGGAAGGAAAACTTCCAAACTCTTTCTATGAAGCCAGCATTACCTTGATTCCAAAACCAGACAAAGACCCCACTAAAAAGGAGAACTATAGACCAATTTCCCTGATGAACATGGACACAAAAATCCTCAACAAGATACTAGCCAACCAGATCCAACAATACATTAAAAAAATTATTCACCCACAACCAAATGGGAATTATACCTAGTATGCAGGGCTGGCTCAATATCCGCAAAACAATTAACGTGATTCATCACATCAATAAAAGAAAGGACAAAAACCACATGATCCTCTCAATAGACACAGAGAAAAGATTTGACAAACTACAGCATCCTTTCTTGATAAAAACCCTCAAGAAAGTAGGGGATAGAAGGATCATACCTCAAGATCATAAAAGCCATAGATGAAAGATCCAATGCTAATATCATCCTCAATGGGGAAAAACTGAGAACTTTCCCCCTAAAGTCAGGAACAAGACAGGGATGTCCACTCTCACCAGTGTTATTCAACATAGTATTGGAAGTCTTAGCCTCAGCAATCAGACAAGACAAAGAAATAAAAGGCATCCAAATTGGCCAAGAGGATGCCAAAATTTCATTCTTCACAGATGGACATGATACTTTATATGGAAAATCCAAAAGACCACCAAAAAACTGCTGAAACTGATCCATGAATTCAGCAAAGTTGCAGGGTATAAAATCAATGAACAGAAATCAGGTGTATTCCTATACACCAACAATGAAGCAACAGAAAGAGAAATCAAGGAATCGATCCCATTTACAATTGCACCAAAAACCATAAAATACCTAGGAATAAATCTAACCAAAGAGGTGAAAAATCTATACACTGAAAACTACAGAAAGTTTATGAAAGAAATTGAAAAAGACACAAAACAATGGAAAAAGATTCCATACTCCTGGATAGGAAGAACAAATATTGTTAAAAAGTCAATACTACCCATAGCAATCTACATATTCAATGCAATGCCTATCAAAATAACACCAGCATTCTTCACTGAGCTAGAACACACAATCCTAAAATTTGTATGGAACCAGAAGAGACCCTGAATAACCAAAGCAATCTTGAAAAAGAAAACCAAAGCAAGAGGCATAACAATCCCGGACTTCAAGCTGTATTACAAAGCTGTAATCATCAAGACAGTATGGTACTGGCACAAGAACAGACACTCAGATCAATGGAACAGAATAGAGAACCCCGAAATGGGAAAACTGGACAGCGACATGCAGAAAGATGAACCTGGACTTTCTTACACCATACACAAAAATAAACTCAAATGGATGAAAGACCTAAAGGTAAGACAGGAAGCCATCCAAATCCTCGAGGAGAAAGCAGGCAAAAACCTCTTTGACCTCGGCCGCAGCAACTTCTTACTCACCACGTCTCCAGAGGCAAGGGAAACAAAAGCAAAATGAACTATTGGGACCTTATCAAAATAAAAAGCTTCTGCACAGTGAAGGAAACAATCAGCAAAACTAAGAGGCAATGGACAGAATGGGAGAAGATATTTGCAAATGACATATCAGATAGAGGGTTAGTACCCAAAATCTATAGAGAACTTATTAAACTCAACACCCAAAAAAACAAATAATCCAGTGAAGAAATGGGCAAAAGACATGAATAGACACTTCTCCCAACATCCAGATGGCCAAGCAACACATGAAAAAATGCTAAACATCACTCATCATCAGGGAAATACAAATCAAAACCACAATGAGAGACCACCTCACACCTGTCACAGTGGCTGACATTAACAACCCAGGCAGCAACAGATGTTAGTGAGGATGTGGAGAAAGAGGATCTCTTTTGCACTGCTGGTGGGAATGCTTCTGGAAAACAGTAGGGAGGTTCCTCAAAAAATTAAAAATAGAACTACGCTATGACCCAGCAATTGCACTACTAGGTATTTATCCAAGGGATACAGGTGTGCTGTTTCGAAAGGACACATGCACCCCAATGTTTATAGCAGCACTATCAATAATAGCCAAAGCATGGAAAGAGCCCAAATATCTAGTGATAGATACATAGATAAAGAAGATGTGGTATACATATACAGTGGAGTATTACTCGGCAATCAAAGGGAATGAAATCTTGCCATTCACAAGTACATGGATGGAACTAGAGGGTATTATGCTAAGCGAAATGAGTCAGTCAGAGAAAGACAAATATTATATGACTTCACTCATATGAGTACTTTAAGATACAAAATAGATGAACATAAGGGAAAGGAAGCAAAAATAACATAAAAAAAGGGAGGGAGACAAAACATAAGAGACTCTTAAATATAGAGAACAGAGAGTTGCTAGAAGGGTTGTGGGAGAGGAGATGGGCTAAACGGGTTAGGGGCTTAAGGAATTTACTGAAATCAGTGTTGCACCATGTGCTAACTAGCTTGGATGTAAATTATAAAAAATAAATAAATTACAGAAAAAAATGAGATATCACTACACATGTATCAGAAAAACCAAAATGAAAAATAGTGATAGCACCAAATGCTGCTGAGGATGAGGAGAAACTAGATCATTCATACACTGCTGGTGGAAATGTAAAATGATACAGCCACTCTAGAAAATGGTTGGACAGTTTCTTATCAGTCTAAACATACAATTACCATATGACCCAACAATTGACTACTATTAGACTCTAATTCCAAAAAAAGTAATAATAAAAACCTAAGTTACACAAAAAGCTGTACATGAATGCTCTCCCAGGCATTATGCTGAGGTGAAAAAGCCAATTCCCAAAAGTTACATACTATACAATTTCATTTATATAACATTTTGAAATAATAAATTTTATTTTAAAATAATTTTTAATGCTTATTTTTGAGAGAGAAAGAGAGAGACAGAGACAGAGGGAAAGAAAAAGAATACGAGTGGGGTATGGTCAGAGAGAGACAGAGACACAAAAAATCCAAAGCAGGCTCCAAGCTCTGAGCTGTCAGCACAGAACCCAACACAGGGCTCGAACCCACAAGCCAGGAGATCATGACCTGAGCCAAAGTTGGATGCTCAACCATCTGAGCCACCCAGGTGCCCCAGAAATGATAAATTTTAGAAATAAAGAACAGACGAGTGATTTCCAAGGATTAGGGATGGGAGGGTAGGACCCAGGTGGCAAAAGGGAGTTAGATACGGTAAAAGGCCAAACTTTAGAAAATCTCAAATGAAAAGATTTTTTAAAAAAGAAAAAATTGCATTAAAAAAACCATGCTGAGTAATCTAACTCTTCAATGAGTATTTTGAAGTGATTTGTCAATCTACATAGATAAATTTTACTAGACTGTGAGAGTAAGCCATTTCTAATATACACGAGAAAATCTAAAATAAACATTGTGAAGAATATTCCTCTCAAACTTTCATAGCATCTATTATGTGAATATTAATACTGTATATTCACTCTACTATGTGATTTTTTTAATAATTTAGAATCAAATTCCATAAATGTTTTTCATTATTGCTCCAGCCTGTGTAATTGTTCTTGCAGATCTGAGAACACATACAGCTCTAAGGAATCTATTTCTCTTCACATTTAACATGAGGAATACTTGTTCACATATACCCTTATATATTTCTGAAATTATTAAATGAACATCGATTATGTCTGTGTCTTGAATTATATGTGTGAAAAAAACGTACTGCTTTTATTGACATCATTACTACAGATTTCTTAATTAATCCGCAACTACTATCACAATTCTATATATACATGAGTGCCAGTTTAGAAATTATTGAAGCATGCATTCCTCTAAAATCATAGCATCTTAAGTCTTTTATTAAATGAAGTTTTCACTCTATAATACAAAAGCAGTAAATTTTCATTACAGAAAACACAAATTAAAAATTAAAATGCCAACTTCTGAAGAAGATGGCAAAGCAGAATACTAAGCTCACCTCATCCCACAGATACAACTAAATGACATCTGCACCAGTGTAAATAACCCAGAAAACAACCCAAAGACTGGCAGAACAGACTCTCCAAAGATAAATGTAGAGGACACATGGAGAGTGTAGGAAATGCAGAGACACAGTTGAGAGTTAAACAGAGACACAGAACTACACACAGTAAAGAGAGATATGGTGGGCACATAGAGAGGAGAGGAAGAGATCCCACAGCAGTCACCCCAGGCATGGGGCGTCCACACTGGGAAGACAAATCCACATAACATTTGGCTTGGAAAATAAGTGGCGGGGGGGGTGGCGATAATTTTGCAAGTTGTTACAATTACCGAGGCTTAACATGTGAACCTTTAAAAATCAGTGGGCTTGGGGTACCTGAGTGGTTCAGTCAGTTAAGCACCCAACTCTCGGTTTCCACTCAGGTCATGATCTCAAAGTTCATGGGTTTCAGCCCCACATTGGGCTCTGTGCGGACAGTATAGAGCCTGCTTGGGATTCTCTCTCTGTCCCTCTCTCTCTGCCCCACTCTGACTCTCTCGGTCTCTCTTTCAAAAATAAATAAATAAAAACTTAAAAAAATTTTAAATCAGTGAGTTCAACTCTGGGAGATCTAGGAGCATGAGAGGAATCTAAATCCCCACCCTTAAAGAGACAGCACACCATCAGACCTGCTGAGATACAGCATAGAAGCAGCAGGTTGAAAAATACCTGGGGTACATGGCAGGGAAATTTGTTTACAAATCTTGTAACTAGAGGAGCAGGGATCTTTTAGGAGACTTCTCTGAGAACAAAAGAGTTGTGGGTACCATTTCTTTCCCTCACCCCCTAGCCTAGTTACAGGGACACGTGCAGGAACCATCACAGCTCAAACATTCTCCACTTACCTTTCCAAAAGATGCCCAGTCCCTATGTTCTCCTGTGGACACACCCCCTGCATCCCAGCCTTGGCAGGAGTTTCTTAGGCGGCTATTGCTCCCCTACCACAGCAGACCAGCAGACCTTGATGGCACTACATGCCCCACCCCACCCTCAAGATCACCTGTAGACCCTCCCTCAGCAGGAGTCCATACAAAATGTGTGACAAGCCTGGCAGCATGCAAGTAGCCGCAAAAAGGGCCAGCACCATTCCATAATGACTCCTGCCCCTGGGAGAGGGGAAGATAACTACACACACCATCCAACTGTGTCAACAGCAATGGCAGGGGCAGGCAGCTGGTCTGACTGCAGACCCCAACAATCAATGAAAACTTCTCAAGGGACAACATAAGGAAACTACCCTGAAGCTTGGTGTTACCACAATTCTGGCAAACATCAGGTCTGACTCAACTCAAGGCCAAGGTGGCCCCAAACTGGCCCAGTAACCTCATAGGGACCAAACCCTGCCCATAACATGCAGAGAACCCACCGCAAATGACAGGGCCAAAGAAAAACACTGCTCAGTCACAACAGAATGCATGCAACACACATAAAAGACACCCCTAAAGCATCAGGTTTTGGTGAACAGAGGACATTGCACTGCAGGGCACTATAGGACCTCTTCTTCATAAGGCCACTACTTTCAAGAGCAGGAGATGTAGCTGACTTTCCTACTACATGGAAACAGAGAAAGTTAGTCAAAATGAAGAGACAGAGGAACATGCCCCAAATGAAACAACAGGAAAAAAAATCACAGGAAGAGAACAAAAGGAAAGGGAGAGAAGTAAAATGCCTGACAGAGAATTTAAAGTAATGGTAATAAAGATACTCATAATAAAGAAAAGAGTGGAGGACCTCAATAAGACCCTCAACAAAGAAATAAAGAACATAGAAAAGAACCAATCAGAGATGAAGAACTCAATAACTTAAATTAAAAATACACTAGAGGGAATAAATAGTAGGCCAGACAAAGCAGAAGGATGGATGGGCAACCTGGAGAACAGACCAGTGGAAAGCAATCAAACTGAACAGGAGAGAGAAGAAAGAATAATAAAAAAATGAAAACAGACTAAAGGATCTCAACACCATCAACCACAATAACATTCACATTATAGGGATCCCAGAAGGAGGAAAGAGAGAAAAGGGGGCAGAAAATGTATTTGAAAAAATAATAGCTCAAACCTTCCCAAATCTGGGGAAGGAAACAGAAATCTAGATCAGGGAAGCACAGAGAACCCCCAACAAAACCAACCCAAGAAGGTCCACACCAAGACACATAGTAATTAAAATGGCAAAAAGTAGTGATAGAGAATTTTAAAAGAAGCAGTAGGAAAGAAAACAGTTATATACAAGGTAAACCCCATAAAGCTATCAGCAGATTTTTCAGGAGGAACTATGAAGACCACAAGAGAGTGGCATGGTACATTCACGGTGCTGGGGGAGGGGGGGGGGGCGGGGGAGACAAAACAAAAAAAAACCTACAACCAAGAATATTCTATCCAGAAAGCCTATCATTCAGAATAGAAGGAAAGATAAAGAATTTCTCAGACAAACAAAAGTTAAAGGAATTCATGACCACTAAACTAGCCCTATAAGAAATGTTAAGAGAGACTCTTAGTGGAAAAAAAGGACCATAAGGAGTAAGAAAAGTAGGAAGCACAAAAGCAGTAAAAATAAGTATATCTATAAAAATCAGTCAAAGGAATCACAAAATAAAAGGATGTAAAGTGTGACATCATATACATAAAATGTGGTGGGGGAGAGGAGTAAAGATGGATTCAAACTTAAGTGATCATCAACTTAATACAGACTGTTAAATGTCTAAGATGTCATATACAAACTTAATTATAACCACAAATAAAAAACCAGTAATGCATATGAAAAAAATAGAGAAAGGAATCCAATTATATCACTAAAGAAAGCCAACTAACCATGAGAGACAAGAGCAAACAAAGAAAGTAAGAGAAGACTACAAAAATGATCATAAGACAAGTAACAAAATGGTAATAAGTACATACCTATCAATAATTACTTTGAATGTAAATGGACTAAACACTCCAATCAAAAGACACAGAGTGATATACTGGATTAAAAAAGAAAGACACTTGGGGTGCCTGGGTGGCTCAGCTGGTTAAGTGTCCAATTCTTGATTTCAGTTCAGGTAATGAGCTCGTGGGATCAAGCCCTGCATTGGGCTCTGTGCTGACAGAGCAGAGAGCCTTCTTGGGATTATCTCTCTCCCTCTCTCTCTGCTCCTCCACTGCTCACTCTCTCCCTTCCTCAAAATAAATAAACATTTAAAAAAAAACAAAAAGGAAAGACATATATATGCTGCCTACAAGAGACTTATTTTAGACATAAAGACATCTACATCTTGAAAGTGAAGGAATAGAAAAGCACTTATCATGCAAATGGAAGTGAAAAGAAAACCAAAGAAGCAATACTTATCTTAGACAAAATAGACTTTAAAACAAAGATTGTAACAAGAACCAAATAAGAACAGTATTTAATGATAAAGGAAACAATTCAACGATAAGATATAACAGTTGTAAATATTTATGCACACACCGTGGAAGTATCCAAATATATAAAGCAACTAATAAAAAACATAAGGGAAGTAACTGATACTAATATAATAATAGTAGAGGACTTTAACACCCCACATACATCAATGGATAGACCATCTGAACAGAAAATCAACAAGGAAACAATGCCTTTTAATGACACATTGGACCAGATAAATCTAACAGATATATTCAAAACATTCCATCCTAAAACAGCAAAATGCATATTATTTTCAAGTGTACATGGAACATTCTCCAGAATAGATCCCATGCTAAACCACAAAACAAGTCTAAACAAATTCAAAAAGATAAAAGTCATATATGCATCTTTTCTAACCATGCTATAAAACTAGAAATCAACCATAAGAAAAAGTCTGCAAAGAACACAAATACATGGAAGTTAAGTAACATGCTACTAAACAATGAATGGATCAACTAAGAAAGCAAAGAGAAAATTAAAAAAAAAATACATGGAGACAAATGAAAATGAAACCACAACAGTACAAAATTTGGTACAGTACAAAACCACAACAGTACAAAAACAGTTCTACAGTTTACAGCAAACAGGCCTAACACAGGAAGAAAAAAAAAAAAACACCTCAAGAGGAGCTACAGAAAGAAGTATAAACAAAACCCAAAACCAGCACCAGGACCTAGTTCTTTGAAAAGATCAACAAAAATGATAAACCTTTATCCAGACTCAAAACAAAAGAGAGACAGAGAGATGAGTCAAATAAAATCACAAATGAAAGAGGAGCTATGACAACTGATAGCACAGAAATACAAAGGATTATAAGAGAATATTATGAAAAATTATATTCCAACAAATTGGACAGCCTAGAAGCAATAGATAAATGCCTAGAAACATATAACCTACCAAAACTGAAACAGAGAGAAATAGAAATTTTTAAAACGCCAATTACCAAAAATAAAATTGAATTAGTAATTTAAACAAAAACTCCCAACAAACAAAAGTCCAGGAACAGATGTCTTCACAGGTGAATTCTACCAAACACTTAAAGAATAATTAATACCTATTCTTCTCAAACTATTCCAAAAAATGGAAAAGGAGGGAAAGCTTCCAAATTCATTCTGTGAGGTGAGCATTACCCTGATACCAAAACCAGATAGACTCCACAAAAAAAGAGAACTGCTGGTCAATATCTCTGAATAACATAGATGCAAAAATCCTCAACAAAAATATTAGCAAATCAAATGCAACAACACATTCAAAAAAATCACCACAATCAAGCAGAATTTATTCCTGAAATGCAAGTGTGGTTCAATATTCACAAATCAATCAATGTTATACATCATATCAATAAGAGAAAGGATAAGAAACATATGATCATTTCAGTAGATGCAGAAAAGGCATTTGACAAAGTGTAATAGCATAATTCATAATAAAAACCCTCAACCACCAGTTCTAGAGGGAATATAATACCTCAACATAATAAAGACTGTATATGAAAAACTCATAGCTAACATCATAGTCAATGGTAAAAAAAACCTCAGAGCTTTGCCCTGAAAGTCAAGAACAAGACAAGGATGCCCACTCTCACCATTTTTATTCAACATAATACTGAAAGTCCTAGCCACAGAAATCAGACAAGAAAATTAAATGAAAGGCATCAAAATTGGTAAAGAAGAAGTAAAATTTTCACTATTTGCAGATAACATGATACTATATGTAGAGAACCCTGCATCAAAAAACAAAAAACAACAACAAAAAAAAACCTGCATCAAAAAAACTACTAGAACTGATCAATGAATACAGTATGGTTGCAAGATACAAAATCTATACATGGAAATCTGTTGCATTTCAATACACCAATAATGAAGAAGCAGAAAGAAGGAGTAGCAGAAAGAGAAATGAAGAAAACAATCCCATTTACAATTGCACTAAAAATAATAAAGTTCGTCAGAATAAGTCTAAACAAAGATGTGAAACACCTATATTCTGAAAACTATAAAACACTGATGAAAGAAATTGAAGATGACACAATCAAACTGAAAGTATGGTACCAGCACAAAAATAGATACACGTATCCATGGAAGAGAATAGAGAGCTCAGAAATAAACTCACTACTAATCTTCAACAAAGGAGACAAAAATATGCAATGGGAGGGGACAGTCTCTTCAACAAATGGTGTTGGAAAAACTTAACAGTTGCATGCAAAAGCATGAAACTGGACCACTTCCTTACAATAAACCCAAAATGTATGAAAGACCTAAATGTTAAACCTGAAACCATAAAAATCCTAGAAGAGAGCACAGGCAATTTCTCTGACATTGGCCATAATAACATTTTTCTAGATAGGTCTCCTGAGGCTAGGGAAACAAAAGCAAAAATAAACTATTGGGATTACATTAAAATAAAAGTTCTGCACAGCAAAGGAAACAATCAACAAAACTAAAATACAATCTATAGAATGGGAGATGTTTGTAAATGACATATCTGATAAAGGGTTAACATCCAAAATATATAAAGAACTTATATAACTCAACACCCCAAAAACAATCCAATGTCATGGGCAGAAGACATGAACAAACATTTCACCAAAGAAGACATACAGATGGCCAGCAGACACATGAAAAGATGCTCAATATCACTCATCATCAAGAAAATGCAAATCAAAACCACAGGGAGATATCATCTGACACCTGTCAGAATGGCTAAATTCAAAAACACTAGAAACAAGTGTTGACAAGGATGAGGAGAAAAAGGAACCCTCATATACCATTGGTAGGAATGCAAACGGGTGCAACCAGTGTGGGAAAAAGTATGGGAGTTCCTCAAAAAATGAAAAATAGAAATATGATCCAGTATGATCATATGATCCAGTATGATCCATGTGATCCACCATATGATCCAGTAATCACACTCCACACTATGTATTTATTTACCCTAAGAATACAAAAACACTAATTCAAAAAATATGCACCCTACGTTTATTGCAGCTTTATCTACAAAAGTCAAATTATGGAAGAAACCCAAGTGTACAATGATAAGATGAATGGATTAAGATGAGGTGAGATAGAACTACGCTATGGCCCAGCAATTGCACTACTAGGTATTTATCCAAAGCACACAAAAATGCTTATTTGAAGGGGCACATGCACCCCAATGTTTACAGCAGCACTATCAACAATAGCCTAATTATGGTAAGAGTCCAAATGTCCATTGACTGACAAATGGATAAAGATGTGGTATATATATAAAATGGAGTATGACTCAGTGACCAAAAGAATGAAATCTTGCCATTTGCAACAACGTGGATGGAACTAGAGTGTATTATGCTAAGCTAAATAAGTCGATGAGAGAAAGACAAATATATTATTTCACTCATATGTGGAATAAGAAAAAGAACAGAGGGGAAGGGAAGGAAAAAATTAGATAAAAAGAGAGAGGGAGGCAAACCCTCTCTCTGTATAAGAGACTCTTAAATACAGAGAACTGAAGGTTGCTGCAGGGGTGTTGGGTGAGGAGATGGGTTAAATGGGTGATGGGCATTAAGGAGGGCACTTGTTAGGAAGAGCACTGGGTGTTATACATAAGTGATGAATAACTAAATTCTACTCCTGAAATCATTGTTACACTACATGTTAACTAACTTGGATTTAAATGAAATTAAAAGATTAAAAACTAAACATTAAAAATTAAACATTTTCTAAAACAAACAAAAAAAAGAAGAGGTGAAATGATATAGATATAGATATGTAGACATAGACATAGCCATAGACATGGATACAGACAATGGGATATTATTCAGCCATAAAAAAGAATGAAATCTTGTCATTTGCAACAACAATGGATGGATCTAGAGGGTATAATCCTAAGTGAAATAATTCAGTCAGAGAAAGACAAATGCCACATGATTTCACTCATATAAAAAATTTAAGAAACAGGGGCGCCTGGGTGGCGCAGTCGGCTAAGCGTCCGACTTCAGCCAGGTCACGATCTCGCGGTCCGTGAGTTCGAGCCCCGCGTCAGGCTCTGGGCTGATGGCTCAGAGCCTGGAGCCTGTTTCCGATTCTGTGTCTCCCTCTCTCTCTGCCCCTCCCCCGTTCATGCTCTGTCTCTCTCTGTGCCAAAAATAAATAAAAAACGTTGAAAAAAAAAATTTAAAAAAAAAAATAAATAAATAAAAAATAAAAAAAAAAAATTTAAGAAACAAAAGAAATGAACAAAGAAGAAGATTCAAACAAAAACCAGATTCTTAAATGTAGAGAACAAACTGATAGTTACCCAAATGGAGGTGGGTGGGAGATGGGTAGAATAGGTGAAGGGGATTAAGAGTACACTTGAAACTAATATAGCACTGCACGCCAATTATATAGGAATTAAAATTAAAAAATTAAAACGCCAGTAAATCCGTAAGTTTCTACCTATACAAAGTCACCACTAATACCACTAATACCAGTAATACACCTGTCTCATTCAAGATTGTTTTTATGCCTACATATACATGTATCCATAATTATTTTAATAATTCAGTAATATATTGTGTATTATTTGATAATGTGTTTTCAAATAACACATTTTAAACATCTTTTCATACAAATAGAAGCAGTTGTGTACCATCTTGTTAATTTAATGTATAATATTCCATTATGTTAATGTATCATAATTTATTTAGCCAGTCCCCAATGTTGGACATTTAGGTTTTTTTGATATTTGTTATGAGTAACAGAACTAGAGACAAATATTTTACACACCATTATTTTTTCCTTAGGATAAATTCCTGAAAGTGGCATTGCTGTATAACATTGACAAAATAGCAGAAAGAATGTAGCAATTTATAATATCACCAATGATTTTTCAAAAGGCTAGGGTTGAAGGAATAACTGTCCTTACCTTCAACGCATTCTTACTATCACTAAATACATCTTTTTGTGTTTGCCATTTTGCAAGCTAAGAATGGTATATTGTTTTTATTTTCTTTCATCACTGAAGTTGAACATTCTTTTTACCATAGACTATATTTTTTAATACTTTTGTGATTTGTCTCTCTCTGTCCTTAAACTACTTTTTCTTAATGACTTGAAGAATTTTATATAATAAAGACATTAATCCTTTGTCACCTGTTATGAATATTTAATTTTTAATTTTATTGATAACATTTGGATATTTATTGGATATAGAGATAGTTTTCTATTTTGTGCTGTCAAGTTTATCAAACCTCTCTTTTGGTTTCTTTTTAGATAAGGAAAGTTCTTCATTTCTAGGTTATGTAAATAATCTCCTATCTAAAATCAGAAATTGGAAACTACACTGAGATATCACATAGTCCATTACTTTGCAGTTAAGAAAAGATTCTTGAGATATTTTATTAATTTCTTATGACCACATCATTAATATCTACTATTGCCAGAACTTGAATCCAAGTCTTTATTCCTCCAGCTATTAGAAAATTAAGCAGAAGAATGGTCTTTTCTCCTTCTGAGAGAACGTTAATGAGGTGCGTTGGCTGTCAGTAACTAGAGAAAGTCTCCAAGCTCACTTCCCATACTCTCTACCGCAATTCAGGCTATGCTTTCCAATTCTCTGGATGTTGTCTGATTCGTAGAGACATGAGCATGCTATGAAATATCACACGATAAAGAAAGACAGGGTCCTTCTGAGCTGTGGCAATAGCTGCAGATGTATGGATGTGGGATTTTGTGAATGACCAATGCACCTTCCTTAAATTGGAAGGAAAAAAAAAGCTTTTCTGGTAGATGATCTTCAGGCATTTACCTTAATGTCTAATGGGTTAAGGCAATAAAGGTAGAAAAAGCAAAAGATTGGTCAGTAGAAAGAAGGGGACTTAGTAGAAGTCAGTAGAAGAAGGATCACAGTAGTTGTTGTTAACTGGCAGAACTCTAATGTGTACCCTTGGCCAACACATGCTCACTGGATCTGGCAACTACTTCTCTCAGATTCCAAACCACTGCACTTCCTTAAATTTGGCCTACAGGGAAATGATTCCAATTCCTCATCCTTTCCATGAGGTTGACAATATTAAACATACAGTTCTATTCCTGGGATGCAGGAATTAACAGAGACCAACCTTCCTCTCTTGCTCTTGCCAACCAGCTACGTGGTGAGTGCCAAGCAGAGACCACGTGATATTTTCAAAGGCAAGACAGACATTAAAACCAAGAACAGTCCTGTTTTTCAACCTATACCTCTCCACCTAGTCAGGCAGCATTGGTGATTAAGCCTTATTTGATCTGCATTGGAGCAACTCCTTCAGTGAAGTCTGAAGGAATGTGAAGAGAAAGGCATGGCCAGCTACTGCTGAATCTTTTGCTCGCTGAAATCATCTAATGAGGACTGTATCACTGTTTCAGTGCTCCACTGAGAAGGCAGCTCAAAAGGTCAGGGCAGAGCCACTTCCAGCTTATCAGAATTAGCAACTATTGTCCAAGAACTTGACTTTAAAGTGCTCGATTATCCAGTCAGAGAGGGAAATTCTCCAAGAGATTATAGAGAGGGAAAGTGGTTTTGCTGTGACCTGGTTAAAAACCAAGGCAGAATGAAAGGCAGACACAAGGAAGCAAACGGGCTGACCTTGAAATGAGTTATTGGAAAGAAGGGGCCACATAACAAATAATATTTTTAGGTGAATCAGAATAAATCAGAAACTTTCTTATTAATTCACCTTATTTGCTGTGTATATGGGGTATATTTAAACAGTTTAATCTCTGAACCAAAATAAAATTATTTTCCCTCTCCCCCCCACCAAAAAAAAAATCCTTCTCCAAACCATGGTTGCACATCTAATTATAGCATACACTACTTAGTGCTGTGACAGTAACCATTTTAAGGAGATGAAGATTCTCTTTGCTCAGTAGGGGAGGGATGAAAAGGTCTGGTTTTTCAGGAAAATATAGATTGCCAAAATGAATGTGACTTGAAATAAAATCAGCTTTAACTCTGCTGGAAACCAGCCCTATGACCTCTTGCTTCCCAGCCCTCCACCACCACACCCACAGGCCTCCATTTCATGTTTCACCCTGGCGGGTCCCCAGGATGCCAAGGCTACAGATCTCCCTCCCATTAGCTGCTGGAATCCAGAATATCCATGGCAACCGGTCTCTAACCCCAGGGAGAAGGCAGCAGAATTGAAAGGCTCCATTCTGTTTCTACATCTACAGCTCAGTGAATTGACAGCTTGGTGGTTCCCTTAGTTCCATTAGATTAGGATGCACTTTCTCCCTTCCTTTGTGTCATCTTTTTACCTGTGTAGGTCTCAGGCAAGGTTAAGGAATTTTTCAAATGAGTATTTCCCCCCTCTCCAGCTACTTCTGTACATATCCAGAAGCATATTCCTTAAACATTCCTGGCTTTGCAGCATTTTTCTAAATAAAACAAAACATAGTTATGCTATTGGTCTTTTTACCTTCCTAAAAAAACATCCCACGTTTGGTGTGCACATTGTGCAAATTACAATGGATATATGATTTCAAACAAACCAAGTCCTTTGTGCAACAAGATCTTATAAAAACCAGCAGAGAGATAATAAATACATACAATTTTATCATGAAATTAAGTTGTAGCATCAAATAACTATAATCATGTTTAAGTGATTGTTTGTGCCACAGATATTTAGACCGGGTAACAGATTGCACAGTGCTCTCGCTGTTTGCTGATGGAGCCTGAATAACTAATTTGCACTCCATGCCCTGTGGAATGGCAGCTGAGTCCCCAGTGGATATGGGGAGAACTTAACAGAAGCAGACCATTTGGTCTGCAGAACCAAAACGGGGCAGAAATGTTATGTACGGTATGTAATCTAGAGTCATATGTTGCATCTACAGTTGCCTAATAATAGGATTGTAAAAGGAGGTCAATTTGCCAGTCAGCACTGCTTAACTCTTCTGAGTAAAGTGGACCCTTTAATAAAGCTAATGAGAGCTAGAGATTCTCCTCCCAGGGAAATGTATATATGCGTGAAATGGGAAGTTATACGTGGTAGCTCCTGTTGCTCAGTTTTGGCAGAAGCCAAAATATATGAGTATACTGTATATGACTATGCAGTTGGCCTCAGGGACCCCTCACATCCTAAACGGAGAGGTCACTCCCTAAAACAGTGCCTGGGAGCACACCAAGACTTCTGAAAGGTTACATGGCCACATATGGTTTTAAGAAATTAATTTGATGCATACACACACACACACACACACACACACACACACACACAGAATCCCTTTTTCCTTTTTTCACAAGAAAGGCAAATGTCCCACCCATCCCTAACTCAACTCTGGTGTATTGTTGGGTTGTGAGCAACTCCTTGATCCCAAAGAGATGATACACATATCCATATCTGTTAAGCTGCTGTTCCTCAAGCCTCAGGTTTGAGTCTCGCAGCGTATTTTACATGATTTCAAGAATAAAAGGATGATAAATTCCAAGTTTACTGATAACAAATTAGTATTATATCTTTGAGTAAAAGGAATATACAGATAGAGTATCATATTTTCTTGAATACTTATTCAGATTAAGAGAATTCTTTTAGCTTTTGTCCCAAAATTATTGAGTACTCTAATTATCTATTTGATTTTTACTGCTTACTGTCATTCATTAACCTCTTCTCTCCTCTGTTACTCCCTGCTACCATGTAATTCTTTTATTTGGATTTACTTAATGGGAAGGCATTAAGATTTCACTGCAAATAATGCCATTAAGGGTTATAATGAATCTTTTGTAACCGCATACTTCCTCATGGCCCAATACTTTCTTTTACTGCCCTAGTCCACTAAACCTTCACCCATTATCAAGACTGGAAGAAGAAAGAGGAGGCAGAGGAAGATAAGGAAAAGAAGAAAGGCCTCATCTCTCTAGAAAGTGCATTTCTGATAAAAGTTTACTTGCATGGTGAGTATGTATTTATCGAAATATGTAATATTTTTTATGCATTGACCAACTGAGTATTAATTGTTATGATAAAACACTTCAGAAGAAATTTTCTAAATAGTACCTTATGATTACAGGAAATGAAAATATTTGTATTTTTATTGAAGAAAATTATGATGGAAATAAGACTGGTGGAAAGTTCAAAACTATGTGAGGAAAAATTATTTGGGTGATTCAACAAAGAGATTCAATAAAATATTCCAATCTTATATTCCCATACTTTTCTTCAATGAAAATACATATTTAAATTTAAATTTTTATTTCCTGTGATCATGTTTATAAAATTTCTTTTGAAGTGTGTTATCATAAAACTATGAATACTTATTTGATTGAAGCATAACCAACTAGTAGGGGTGGAGAAAACAAATTGGGTTGGAGTTTGGTGTTATATGATTAATAAATTGGACTGAACTTTTTATTATCTAAATACAACTGGGAAAATCTTGAGTCCTGCCCAAAATTTCTTCCAATGAGTGGAGAATAACAAGAAAAGAGAGTAGAATTGAATGGGATAGTAGTGAGAGCTTTCAGCTCCCACCCAACTGAACCCAGCTTGTTCAATAAACTCTGCATGCTTCCATCAGCAGGAAAAGACTACACATACATCGAGACTCCCTCTTGAGAGGTGGACAATGATAAGGAAGGAAGGTTGAGAGGGAAGGGACAGCATTAAAAGGAAGACTGAGTTGATATAATACTTATCTGAAAGAGACATTAGAACTTGAAGAGAATCAGTTAATTTAATCAGCTAGTTTAATTTTCCCCCTTTCAATACCAGGACTGGGGGGAAAGAAAATTGAGCACAACTGTATTAGTTATTAAACTAAGTAAAGCTAGAGGCATCTGGATGGCTCAGTCAGTTAAGCTTTCAACATTGGCTCAGGTCATGATCTCACAGTTCATGAGTTTGAGCCATGAGCTCTGGCTCTCTGCTGTCAGCACAGTAGAGTCTCCCTCTCTCACTGCCCCTCACCTGCCCACTCTCTCTCCTCTGTCTCTATCTCTCTCTCAAAAATAAACATTTTTTTTTTTAATAAGAAAAGTTATGCTTTCGTGCATATAAGTTTTACATCTAACTTACTACAAGCATGTAGAACATGACTGAAAAATTAGAAATAGACAAGATCATTGAAAGATGTATAATGTGAGAAAGGGATGCACAGAAGACAAAACAGGACCAACGTCTAAGGGGTTGCCCAAAGGAAAGAGCTCACGAGGGACAATGAGAATAAGCAGAGAAAGGAGAAAAACAGGAGAGTACAGTCCTGGGTGCCAAGGAAAGAATTTCCACATGGGAATGGTCCACATTCTCAAATGCTGGCAAAAGTCAAGTATTGTATAAACTGAAAATGTCCTTTGGGTTTAGCAACAAGAAAATAGTCAGTGGCCTCAGCAAGAGCAGTTCAACTGGAGTGGAAGACACAGAAACCAAATTGAAGGGATAGATTTAGGAAAAGAAAAAAAGTCTAGAGATAGAGATGCTTGAATGTAGACAACTCTTCCCAAAAGTCTACCAAGAAAGAGGATGTGGTAGATTGCATTTTATTATTTTTATTTTTTTAACTTAAATTTTAGTTAACACCCAGTGCAATATAGGTTTCAGGAGTAGAATTTGGTGATTCATCACTTACATCCAACAACCTCACAATAAGCCCCCTCCTTAATACCTATCACACATCTAGCCCATCTCCCACCTACCTCCCTCCATCAACCCCATTTGTTCTCTATCATTAAGAGTCCCTTGTGGTTTTAAATTATTCACTTTCCTTACTAATCCTTATAAGACAGAGGACTTCTCCATCCTACTGACCCTAAGCCTAGTCATGTGGCTGGCTTTGGGCAATGGAACAGTGAGTAGAATGGGGGACAGTAGTTGGAATAGAAAATTTTGCCCAGGAAGATTTTTTTTTCTTAAAATGGGGAAAGGTGAGGCTTATCTAAGTGCTTATAGGAAAGAGCCACTATGAAAAAAAAAAAAAAAAAAAAAAAAAGCTTAAAGATGAAAAAGAGTTGGGATTATTATGAGGCAAGAATCCTGAGAAGGCAAAAAGGGATTGACCTCTAAAACAAATGAAGATAACTTGCCTATTGGATGAAGGCCACCTTTCCCATTAACAAGAATTAAGGAGGAAAGGATGGATGTGAAAAGAGTTAAGTTTGCAGATTAAAAGGCAGCAGAGAGTCAAGATGGCATTTAACTTCTCTGTGAAATGGGAAGTGAAGTCAGTTGGGAAGGACCAGGGAAAAGAAAGACAAGGACGGAGAAGAAAAGGGAAGTGGTTTTGAGAGCATGGAGGACTTTTTTAAAGATATTCCAGAGCACCAAGGACAGCAAGTTTCAGAAAGACAGGAAGAAGCACGAGAACCCAGGTGAGGTTGGTAACCATAAAATTTTATGGTAACAATATTCACAGCTGTGGGATTTTTCCCCAGCTCCACTCAGGACACAGATCTAGAAGTGAAGGCCAAATGGGGGCTCCATTAGGCACATGGGATGGAAGGTTAATTGGCAGGGACTGAGGATATTGGCAAGAAGTACTAAATCCAGTTTAGCCTAAATGTTGGATTTTTGCGCATCTTTAGTTTTCTGGTTATACTGTCTGCCTCAGTGTGCATTATACACTACCTCCTTTATTACCTGCAACAACCTTGGGATTGTTACATTATAATTACTTTACATACATAAGAAAATTGAAACTCAAAGATATTACATAATTTCACCATGATCACCCAGCTATCAAGTGACAAAGTTGGAATTAAAACCGATATTGTATGACTCCAAGTTCAATAGACCTTTTCCCACACATCACTGTTACTTCTCCTTTTTTTCATCTTCTTTTCTTTCTTCCCTACCCTCTCTCCATCCTTCCTTCCCTCCTTCCTTCCTTCCTTCCTTCTTTCTAAACTTATATAAAACCCCTCAGTTTAAGACTAAAATTGCCTCTAACAGAGATTCTCAAATAGGAAGTCCAAGATGCTAATGAAAATGTAAAGCTTCCGGTCAGGATGTCTAATTTCTTCTCTAAACTGTATGGAGTTACAGGCAATAAAGACCTCTAGCCATACATACCTCTAGCCATTGAAACAGAAGCCTACTTGGCATCCTATCCTCTATCCTTCCTCTCACCCTTTTTTCTTACACTTCTAAGTTTCCCTGCCGAAGAAACAATGAACTGAGGAAACCATGTAGTGAGCCCTTAGACCACTTTGAACTACCAGCTTCTGCTAAAAAACCTTAAGTTAAAGAATAGGTTCAGGGGCACCTGGGTCTCAGTCAGTTAAGTGTCTGACTTCAGCTCAGGTCATGATCTCACAGTTTGTGGGTTCGAGCCCCACATCAGGCTCTGTGCTGACAGCTCAGAGCCTGGAGCCTGCTTTGGATTGTGTCTCCCTCTCTCTCTGCCTCTCCCCCATCCATGCTCTGACTCTGTCTCTCAAAAATAAATAAACATTAAAAAAAACTAAAAAGATAAAAAGAATAGTTTCAGGTTGCAGTGTCAGAAGCCCCCCCTCCCACCACACACACACACACACACACACACACACACACACACACACTAACGACAGCTGCCCAGGGCTGTTGTGTGTTACATGACTTCAGGAGCACCACACATATATTTTATGTGAATGATGCCCCATGGAAGTATGTAGCATGCATCAGCCCTACCAATCTCCCTTAGCATGAACTTGCTTCATTGCCAATGCTCAGTTGTCCACATTGTAGGTGGAAGGCTTTCCAGACTGGTCAATTTGAAAATATTCTAATACTCAACCTCTGAAATCTATGTCTTTTTTCTTTCTTACTCCACATATTTTCCTCTCATAAAATTAATCTGGCACAAAGTCATGCTTTGTTGCTTTGCCAGCCATGCAATTTTAGACCTACTTCCCTTAATTAGGTTATCCCAAAATGGGGAAGAGACTGCTAGTTACCTTACAATATTGTCTTTCTTTCTTAATGATGATATTTAGCTCTACCTTATAAATAATAGAATGCTAATACTTTGGCTGAGAACTATGTCCCAGAGGAAAAAAAAAAATGGATTCTCCAGTTTTCCTTGCAGATAGGTGTGGTCACATAACAAAGTTTTGGTCAATGAGACAAGAGCGGAAGTACTGTAGGCAACTCTCAAGAAGTATAAAGGAAGCTGACTCAGGGTATCCAATTTTTCCCTCCTCCCCAGAATGTGAAGGCGATGTCTAGATCTCAGCAGCCAACTTAGACTCTGAGGTAAACTCAAGGGTGAGAGCCATTTTCTGAATATGATGGTACCAAAAGGAGTTACTCACCAGGGACATCACAAAACTGCCTGGTTCAGAACTCTTTTCTGAAAGAGAAAAAATTCCTTGGGTTTTGAACCCACTGTGTTTCAAGTCTCCATTTCTTGCAGTTGAACACAATTCTTAAGCAGTAAGGAAGATAGATGAATTCAACAGATTTCCATTTCATTAAAAAAAAAACAGATCTTGGGGCGCCTGGGTGGCGCAGTCGGTTAAGCGTCCGACTTCAGCCAGGTCACGATCTCACGGTCCGTGAGTTCGAGCCCCGCGTCAGGCTCTGGGCTGATGGCTCAGAGCCTGGAGCCTGTTTCCGATTCTGTGTCTCCCTCTCTCTCTGCCCCTCCCCCGTTCATGCTCTGTCTCTCTCTGTCCCAAAAATAAATAAATGTTAAAAAAAAAATTTAAAAAAAAAAACAAAAAAAAACAGATCTCATTTACAGCTAAGATATTTTATGAATGATTCAAATAAAAAAAAAAATAGAGAGCAAAAATCAAGCAAGTCATATCCAGAGGGGAAAGTACTTTTCTGTTCACTTTATCCAGTACTATGCTCTCCACACAAATACTAATACTGCCTTGGCTATTTGTTCTTCCTCCCCTTCCCCTCAGCCTCAAAATGGTTAAAATCAAAGTTTATAAAGGTCGCATTGAAATTTGATAATATGTTCATTTATTGGGATTTAGGATGTATAATTCTATCCCCAAAATAAACTGGAATAGAAAATATTTCTCCACAAGGATTGCCATCCTTTTAGTTGATTCTGAACTTTTAATTTTTGTTTAGATTTTTAAAAATTATTTTAATATGAAATTTATTGTCAAATTGGTTTCCATACAATACCCAGTGCTCATTCCAACAGGTGCCCTCCTCAATGCCCATCACCCATCCTCCCCTCCCTCCCACCCCCGTCAACCCTCAGATTGTTCTCAGTTTTTAAGAATCTCTTATGGTTTGGCTCCCTCCCTCTCTAACTTTTTTTTTTCCTTCCCCTCCCCCATGGTCTTCTGTTAAGTTTCTCAGGATCCACATAAGAGTGAAAACATATGGTATCTGTCTTTCTTTGTATGGCTTATTTCACTTAGCATAACACTCTCCATAAATTTTTTTAATGTTTATAATTATTTTTGAGACAGAGAGAGACAGAGCATGAGCAGGGAAGGGGCAGAGAGAAAGGGAGACACAGAATCCGAAGCAGGTTCCAGGCTCTGAGCTGTCAGCACACAGCCTGACACAGGGCTCAAACTCGTCAATTGAGAGATCATGACCTGAGCCTAAGTTGGAAGTTCAACTAACTGAGCCACCCAGGAACCCCTAGATTTTTAAGTAATCTTTACACCCAACATGGGGTTCAAACTCACAACCCCAAGATCAAGAGTTGCATGTTCCACCAACTGAGCCAGCCAGGTGTCCCTTGCTTCATATTTGAATAAGGTACTCAAACCGGTTGTTTATCCCGAGGACAATGTATTTTGAAAAACTGTATTTTCAGGTACAAAGTTCCAGTTATAAATAAGGCCTGGGGATCTATTGTATAGCATGGGGACTATGGTGCATCGTATATTTGGAAGTTGCTAAGAGAGTGGATCTTCCAAGTTCTTTTCATAAAAAAAAAAAAAAAGTAACCATGTAGGGTAACGGACATTAACTAAACTCATGTGGTTATTATTTCGCAATATATACATGTATCAAATAATTATTTTGTACACCTAAAACTAGCACAATGTTATATGTCAATAATACTGCATAAAAATAGAAAATATGTTTTCCAATTGATCGGTGTTTCTGTCATGGACATCAGCATTAAAAAGAATTTACTACGTTCAAGAGATTTTTCTCTAGGCCACCTAGTAATTACTGTTGGAACAATAAGCGCAGGTGTTAAATGACGGAGTTCCTATAGCATACCCATGTCAGGGCTCTCCTAGACATAATGCCCAAGTCATGAATAAGCATAGCATAACATCTGCATGATCTGATCCCAATATAAACCACACTGGCTTCTCACTTTTCCTGAATACACAGAATGGTACAGTGCTCTTCTAAGATCACTCTATTTTTTCCCCCTTTAGTCAAGTATAGCCACCATTAAAGATGAGAAAACATGCACTCCAGGTTCTGACAGTCCATACAACTGCTGGAAAATCCTCACTGAGGATGTATACTTCCTCCCCTACAGAGTGTACCAGATGTTATGCCCAAGAATAGCAGAGCTTCGGGGCACCTGAGTGGCTCAGGTGGTTAAGCGTCCAACTTCAGCTCAGATCATGATCTCGTGGTTCATGAATTCAAGCCCCGCATCAGGCTGGAGCCTGCTTCTGATTATGTGTCTCCCTCTCTCTATGCTCCGCCCCCACTCACACTGTCTGTCTGTCTCTCTCTCTCTTCTCTCAAAAATAAATAAACATTAAAAAAAAAAAAGGGATAGCAGAGCCTCTCACTAGTGGACACCATAGCTGCTCTTCAACTCCAACCATTCTGCCTAAGAGCTTTCACATCGACCACCTACCTACCACTTCACTTCTCCTTTCAACATTAGAGTCTTCAAACCTAAATGTCTCCAGGCCCCTGCCTCTCCATCTTATTGCTAAAATGCCATGTTCATAAGTCATTCATCTGGATGTCAGCCTGGAAAAGGTCCTTGTTATCTGAATCTAAACACCTTCATCTGCCATTAAAGGTTCTTCAGGGTGTGACATCCATATCTCCAAATTCACCTCTTTCCGCTCTCCTAAACATAGCTAGGCTTTGGTCAAATTGATTATTTTCCTCCAAATCTACCTCTGTGACTCAAGTCATGATTTCCCTCTGCCTGCAAATCTCCTGAGCTTTCTTTTTACTTACTTACTGTATTGAAAACATTTGCTATACTGAGAAGTACTACATAAGTGAAAGAAAGATTTTACTTTGTTTTGTTTGAGATGTAATGTAGCCTAGTGGGAAAACTATGAAGTTTCCCAACCTACCACATCGGAGTATATCTGCTGTCTCTAATTGCTTGTTTAATTGCCTGGCTGTTCAACTAGGCTGTGATCTCATCTAGTTGAGAGCAGGGATTGTGACTACTTGTTTATTGTTGAAGTCTTACTACTGGACAGACTGTATGACATATTTGGTGAATGAATAAATGTTGAATGTCTTTAACAGCTTAGTACATTGCAGAAGTTGAATCCAACTTGAATCTTTGACATAGTTGCCTTGGGTCTATTTATTTATCTGTAAAATAGCAAATTGTTTTCATACAAGAAACATAACTTCTGCATCCAACCTGTACTTCTTCTCTCTGAGATTTCCTCATAATACAGCAAAGTATCTTTGTTCTCCCAAAGAATGGTGGCAATGCAGAATAAAATACTGAGGTTATAAAATATTTAATACAACTTATGGTACACGCTAGGCACTAAATAATATTGGGGGAGGAATGAAGGAGAAGAAAGAACAAATGAAAATAGGAAGACAAGATAAATTAAGTCAGAAAGAAAAGAAGATGTAACAGAAACTACTAACTGCTCCTGATACCTTTTCTTCCCCTATTCCATAATTATAAAAATTTTAGCTGATATGTGGCTGGCCATGGTAAAGACTAGTTTTCTAGCTTCCTTGAAACTAGAAACGACCATGCATTTAAGTCGTGGCTGATATGTAAGACAAGCTTGGTGAACCACTACCTGGAACATTTCCCCCCAAGAAATAGCTGGATTATATCATTTGCTAATCCTTCTTCATCCTGCTGCACGGGAGGTGGTGTCACCATCTCAGACTAGGGATGACAGAGAGGCAAAGTGGAAAGAGACTGGATTCCTGAGGACTTCGTGAAGCAATACCACCAAATCAGAACTAAATCACTTACTACCAGCCTTTGGAATGAGAGAAAAATAAACTTCTACCTTGAGAGTCACACTTAAACCTACATCCTAACACACAGAATCAAGAAGAAAGGGCTGGGAGCAGACACAAATGAGGAAAAATAGGCAGCAAGGAAAACACAATCCCTGCCTTCATGAGTCCTTCCCACTAGACATATAGTCTAGAGGCAGAATCCACAACTCCTATTTTGTGGGAACATTATGAGGTCAAAAAGAGAAAGTAGCTACTAAGAGAGTGCTTGTTCCCTTTTTCAAAAATCACCCATAGCAAAACTCTTGTAGAGAAAGGAAATTATTAATCTATCATTATCAAAAACTGTGGGAAGGAGGACACTAAAAATTGACTTGAAATGGTAAAGGAGGAGTGGGTGACCAGAGGATAAGCTGGAGAAGAGCTCTTAAATTCTGCTTTTATCTCTCCCAAGTCTTGTCCAGGGACAGTCTTTGCCTGGTGCTTTATTGAAGTGGTCCAAACCCTAGCCTCATAGTAACATCAGCTTAAGGCCAATGCTTTGTGTGCCTAGAATGTTAATGAAGTTAAGTGGGGACTAACCAGCTGCTCTAGAGCTTTCAATCCTCAATCCTCCCCTAACTAGAGCACAAACTGTCTTCTCCCATTGTTACTTCTCCCTGAGTATTTAACAATGAAAACTGAACCCAAGTGTTAGGTAAAATGTCATCAATGGTAGCTAGCTGGAATCTACAGCAAGGGCATGAGCTCAAAAGACAAAATACCTAGACACCTGAGGAGCACAATTATTAAAAAGACAACAATATCTGAAGTAGAATTGTTGGAATGACAAAGGATTTAAAATAAGCAAGGCTTTAAATATCTTTGAGAAGTTATTAGTAATGTGAAACATCAATAGAAAGTCATAAGAAAAGGAGCCCACTGAAAGTATTATGAACAGCAAATATAACAGCTGGAATTGTTAAATAGAGCAATGGGATAAACAGTAGGATGCAAACAGAGTAGAAATTTGTGAGCTGGAAGATTAAACTGAGAAACTCTTCCAAAAGGAAACTGGAAAAGATAAAAAAGAAATGTGTACCAAAAGAAAGCTGGATCAACATCTTAATATCTAAGAGAATGTTTATCTAATGTTATATATAAAGTATAACCCAAAACAAAGACACAGATCTATTGGCCCACCAAATCTATTCCCTGAATCTCTCTGTAATAAGCTCCTTCACATAAAACTTCCAAAAGTAGGCAAAGATGAGAGAAGAATAAACAGAGCTCTTACATGTGTGCCCCATTACTTCTACACACTCAGGCAAAATCTCAAGGTATGTTAGACATTAGGACATTTATGCCAAGGCACGTTGCCAATATGAACTCCCAATAATTTTTGCATCATGCTACCTAAAAATCCACTTTGGCAGTGTCTCAGAAGTTAGGCAATGACCTCTTGGCTGTGTGTTGGATGAGAATAAGGAAGGGAAGAGTATTTTATTCCTCTACAGCTCTTGTGCATACAGATATACCCTTACAGCAGAATGCTGTAACATAACACTACAATTTATGCAATCTTGGACAGTGAGCTAACCAAGGACAAAGACAATGCCTGGCTCATAGAAAGCAGTCAATACTGTGAGTTAAATTCAACCACAATACATACAGAGAGGTTGTTACACACAAAGTGTTGTTGGAATGTGAAATACACCTCTCAATAGAAAAAAAATTAAGTATAAAAAAAGATAAATGGACTCAAATATTAAAAAATAAGAACTGCTGTAGTAATATAATAGAAATATATCTGATAAAACACTATGAACAGTGATTTTGAATCTGATTTAAAGTATAACTGTAGACTACTACATGATTTTCATGGTAATTCATTTGAAGCATTTTTTCTAATTGAACCAAAAATTAAACTTAGTTACAAAGATGTCAACAAATGTTGTTGGAAGTTCAACTTTCAAATATACTATAATTTTCAGGCCTCAGAAACCTGACAAAATATTTTTTGCTCACTTTTCAAACACTGAACAAACAGTAGCTAAGGAAAACCTATTTTTAAAAAATCAGCCCTTAAAATATCCAATATCCACAAAAGTTTCAATGGCTGGACATCTGTTTTCAAAAATATCCAAGCGTTGACTCAGATCTTCCAAATACACCTGCAACTTGGGCACAGTTAATAGAAACATTTGTATGACAAGTTTGGGGGTCTTTTCCTACATTGGCAATAATTTTCTGTATTTTCCCCTGCTGTCATCAAAGCAGTTTGTGTCTGAAAAAGAGCTTCTCCTGCATAGAACTCGGTTTCTCCTTCTGTCTGATCCTGCAGTGAAGTCATCATAATCTTGTTTTTACGATGCCACAGTCTGTTGCCATGAAAATGATTGCAATGCCATAAATTCGGCATTTCAACTTTACAGCAGGATCTAGGAGGAAAAGATGCCGAGGTTGTTTGGAAGGAACGGTGCAAGTGCTTCTGGTAATTAGCTGCAAGAACATAGAAATAGTAAAATGCACAGGGAGAAAAAAAAATGGATATGTGGGTCCAAGTCCTTTCATTTAAGCCACAAAACAGCTTCACACGCTACCCATGAAGGTTTTAACATATGGCCCCTTTTACCATTAATTACTGTGTGCCCATGGCAAAACCAGTGGATTTTCATGCCCTTCAGAGCTTAAGCATCTGTTCTTTGAATTAACACCAATACTCTGGACGAGAGTTTAAATTTGTGAGACACAGTCACTAAACTTTTGAGAAGAGAAGTACTTGAAATGTTACATTTAGAGTTTTTTCCCTCCCTAATTAGAGTGTTTTTAACCTCAGTTTTCACATGGATTTTATATTACTTTGAGGAAGTAAATGGAAGATAATTTGTGATTCACTTTGAAAATGAAATTTTGAAGATCAAAGGAAAGACACTACTTCCAGATTCATGAATCCTCAAAAGCAATCATTCTGCGTTTAGCTCTCTCTGGGGTATGGCACCAGGTCCTCCTTATTTGATATTATCATTTTGATTCTGATCTTCTCATATTTGTGTAGGGACAATAGAATGTTCTTGGCGGGGATAATGGGAGAGACAAGAGTTAACCTAAGTACCTGGCACATAATACATGTTCAAGAACTACAAGTACCTTATTGACACCTGATCTTCAGTCTAGTGCTCCTTCAATTCTATGATACATTCTAGTTTCTTAAGTGCTTTGTAATGGCTTCATTGTCTATTCCAGTTTGGGCTTCAGTCTTGAACTTCCAGGTCTATACTTTCTTAGCTTTTCTCTTTTGTCTGTGGCCAATGTCTTCTCCTTTCCTACTTGACCATTAAATACTGGGGTTCCCATAGGCTCTTCGAAGTTTATCACGGTCCTCATCTCTTCTCTATACAACCTCCCCACTCCAATCTCATTCAGATCTACAGCTTTAGGTACCATCTCTATATATGTATTGATTATTCACAAGTGTATTTCCTAGCCCAGGCCTTTCCTTTGAGCTCATGACTCATCTTGTATGGCACGCCCATTAGGATGATTCGAATGTACCTCAAACTGAACTTTTCAAACCAAGTTTGGCCTCTTCCCCTAAATCTGGCCCTGTTCTATGTCAGCAAATGGCACCATTGTAAAAACTGAAAACCATAAGCCTTTTATGCACTGTACACATTATCCTAGCTATCTTCAGTATCTGTCAATCTTACCTCCCAAACAGCTCTCTAGTCCGTCTATTTATGGCATTACATTGCACACCACCTCAGCTTGTGCCGGCACCTCTACAGTAGCCTCCTAGCTGGCCTTCCACATCCATTCTGATTCCCCCTCTGGTCTGCTCTTCATATTGCAGCCAGAGCAATCTTTTCAAAATCCAAATCAGAACACATCATCTTCCTGCTTAAAACCCTCTCACATTATCTCGAAATAAAGGTCCAATCATGAATAGGACTTCCCTGAACCTGCGTTATCTGGTTCCTATCTCCTTCTGTTCCAGCCACTCAGACTTTTTCAGATCCTCAAATGGGCACCTGTTTCCTTTTAACTCAGAGACTTTACACATCATGTTCCCTCTTTCTGAAATGCTCTTCCACCTTCCATACCCTTCAGCTCTTTGCCTAATTTATCCCCACTCATCCTTAATTATCACTTGCCCCAGAAATCCTTCCCTGACTCCAAATATAGAAGTCAGTTTACTGTATTATAGTCTTTCACAGAATCACTTTCGTTCCTTCAAAGCATGTGTGTCAATGTATAGTTACACAATTATTAAAGTAGCTATTTAATTAACTACAGTTATTTAATGTTAATTACAAGCCATATGAATATAGGCAAGCTGTCTGTTTTTGATTCCATCGTATGTTCGGCTTTTGGCACAGTACCCAGCATATAATACATGCAAAAGATATTTTTTGAATTTATGATTGATATCTGATTGCAACTCATTGAGATATTATCACAAGTGACATTGCAAAAGTTCTTTTCAAAAAATACACACCTACCACACTATCCAAGCATTCTACTGCTAGGTATATTTTACATAGCATCTTCATGTACAATAGCCAAAACACCCATTGCCCAACAAAAGGCAAACAGATAAACAAAATGTGAACTATCCATATAATAAAATACTACTCAGCAACAATACATGCTCAAAAATATATTTTATGCTCAAAAGATCTTTTTAAAAAGAGTGAACTATTGATACACCCAACAACATAAAGAATCTCAAAACCTTTATGCTGAGTGAAGAAGCCAAACACACAAAAAAGTATATGCTGTTTGATTCCACTTTTATAAAGTTCTAGAAAATGCGAACCAAACTTTAATGACAAAAAAAATAGGTCAGTGGTTGCCCGGGGACAGGGGAGAGACAGAGATATTGCAAAGGGGTACAAGAAAACTTTTGGGGGGGCTAAAAGAAAATTTGTTATCTTCATTATGGTGACCAATCCATATATGTATACATAGTCAAAAATCATCAATTATATCTTTTAACCAAACACGTCTGTCAATGATACCTTAATAAAGTTGTAAAAATTGTTTAAATTCAATAGGAATCATTAAGAGCCAACTGCAACTGGTTCAGACTTAACATAAACATAGTATTCATTAAAGATAACAGAGGAGGGGTGGCTGGGTGGCTCAGTCGGTTGAGCATCTGACTTTGGCTCAGGCCATGATCTCACATGGTTCATGAGTTCGAGCCCTGCATGGGACTGGCTAAGATCAAGCATTAACTGCTTAGGATCCTCTGTCCCCCCCCCCCCTTCCCCGCCCCTCCTCTGCTCATGCTATCTCAAAAATAAATAAACATTTTTTAAAAAGATAACAGAGGAGAGGTATGAAAGGTATAAATTTCAGGAGTTTGCTATTACTTATGGAGTCATTCAACAAATATGTTTTCTTTCTCATAGAAACCAGGAAAATAAAACAACCAAGAAATCCTAGAATCTGTAACTAAAAAACAGCTTTAAAAATAATATTCCTTCTCACAGTTTTTGAGTAAATTAAAGATAGCAAACAAGATATTTTTACTTACATATTTATTTGCTGGAGGTTACTAGAGAATATCATGACTGGGAAGTTACTAGAGAATCTTTGAGAAGATATTCTATATAATGGGTTTGGAAAATGGTATGATCAGAAATTAAAATAAATTAGGAGAAGCACAATTTTTGAAAGGCATTATTTCTAACATTAACAGTAGTAAACAAGTCTCCCACTCTTTAACTTCTTTTCTCATTGGTTTTCACTGGAGTCTAACAATCTGTGTTTAAATAAAAGCTCTGAGCATTTTTGCTACAGGCAAAATTTTATATTCTCTTAGTTCTGTGATATGGAAGAGTCAGCCATTTCAAATTTTTGCAGACTAAATAGAATAGTAATGGCCCTAATGATTTTTAAATACTATTTGCAAGGTTGTTTAAAATGACTGTGTCATAGTAATGATCAATAATATAATAAATGTGAAAATACTCTGTACATGGCAAATGGCTACCTAAGCATAAGTGAAGAGATAAAAATATTCCCCCAAATTATTTTCCATTTGAAAGAATAGAAGGATGGTAAATCATAATTTATTCAAACTGAGAAAGTATTACAAACAAAAGCAAACCAGCACAGGTCACTTGAGAAAATGGTCACTTGAGAAAAACGTCAATTGTTTTAAAACACAGAGAAATTATTTCCCAAGTAAGAAAATAAACCATTCTGAAAGTATACAATTTTTTAAGGTCCAAAACAAAATGTTGCTTCATTATCATCAGTGCAAGAACCCAAAATATAGAACAATGTTGGCCAATTATTTTTCTAGAAGGGTTCCACAGGAATGAAGAGTTTCAGAGTCAAGTAAGTTTCAGTCATTCTGAGTTAAACTGAGTTTAAAGGGCTATTAGAGTAATATTCATAAACTCTAACATGATTTTAATAATGTGAAATAAAAGATCCTATAAAGAGAAAAGTATATTATGCAGTCTTTCCAAACTTACTTGACAGGAGAACTATTTTTTTCTCAAAGCCTGTCATAGGACCGCAAAAGGATTTTAATCTAAATGGCACTGAAGTATATGGAACAGGGAATCTCACCTATGTGCCCTCAGAAAAACAAAACTTAAAGACTGAGGGATTGGTTTCCTCTCAATGCCTAATTTGTGGAAAATTGAAACTTCTCTTCAGACCGATGAGCATCTCCAAGAATCTCTCCCCATCTTCTAGCAAATAAACTCACTGCATGGACCCAACTGGGCCCCTCCCCCCACACACACTTTTGCACTCTTTGCCCATAAAAGAAACCTGCCCAAAATCCCATTGGAGTATCCTGTAGCTTGCTGCATTTTGTGTGTCCTAAACTGCAATTCCTCTGCTATTCCCGAATCAACTTGATTTCTGGAAATTCAAGCTTGCCTCAATTCACATCTTTTCTTTCAGTTTCACAGGTCTAACATGGCCAATCCTTAACTAGAAGCACTATGAATTAATCAGTATTGATGATTAAGGAATTCAGGACACCCAGTGAGGACTAGAATATATGAATCTCGTAGAAACATGGTATAACTTTGACCACCTTGGTGTGAGTGAATGAGATTGCTGATTACTATAGCACTGCATAAAAGGAACATTGCAGAAAGAGTAACCATACAGAGAAATATGGGAGAAGCTTGCATCCAAATGGAAGCGCAAAGCGTGGGAGTAAAAGTTGCTACTATGTTGGCCAAATAACTTCTATTTAGTGAAACCCCTTGTGTGAAAATTCACAGCTCCAATTCAAGAAAATTCCAAAGCCCAAGATACAATGAAAACCCAAGAACCCAGTGATAGCTGCAGGTAAGTGTTTCTCAAACTGGTGATCCTGGAGCCCTGGCCATCTGTGTAACTTCTCTATAGAATCTGTCCTTCCCAGTGCCTTATGCAAAGTGGCTGTCCCTGCACTCCCCCACCATGTCCCTCAGCCCTCCTCACCCTCTCCAATAGCCTAGGAAATCTCAGTCACTTTCAAAACCCCACCGTGGAACGTGAAGGCAGTGGGAAGTGATTCTCATGCACACAGTTTCTGTATACAGTTCAGGGGCAAGTGTACTGCACAAAGACCTCTGGCCAGGAGAGCAAATGAGACCCAAAATCCAATCTGTGTTATATTCACCAAGCCATGTGCCCTGGCCTTGTGCTGCCTCAGTCTGGAGGAAAAGGGTCTTTGACTGTCACAATAAGGCACTGGTTAACTGGCCAGGTTGTACCTACCATTCTCCCTCCAAGAAAAGGGGGTGTCTTTTTCTAATTCTCACAATGCCACCTTACCAGCTTATAGCACTCTGCTAAGGACTATCTGCTCTGACTCCTTGATCAGATATTTCTCCTCTCCTGCCCAAGAAGTGCCTTGTGGCTCTGGTGACATGAATAAAGAACTCCTCTACAAGACAAAAAACATACACCTGAATCTGAATCTGTTAGCCTGGAAAAGCTAGAAGCTTTTTCCTTCCCCTGCCCTTCTCTGGGCAAAAACAGCAAAATGAGTTGAGAAAATGAAACAGGTCTGCTGGAAAGTGTAAATACAAGAGGGTGTATTTCACAAATAAAATCCCTGTTACAGAACCTATTGGCCTAACCCAGCCTCTGGATGGAACATTCCTGAGCCAAGCGTCTACTCTTTTGGTCACTCAACATAGCCAGGGAGAGGTTCTATGATGCAAACAGGGCTGGCTGCTGGTGGTGCAGAGAAGGGTATCTATCCTTAGAGAAAGTGAGTATGACCTGGGCAGGTTTACCACAAGAAATCTACAACCGTATCACTCTAGCCTTGAGAGCAATAATAATTTTTATATAAGTTAAACAACCCTGCCTCTTTAACTTTCCACATTGGATTTTATAGCTTAACTCTTTCAACTATAACTTTCATATGCATCTTTTTCAAGTTTAGAGTCTCATTTTAAGTGTGAAACCAAGCGTTTTATAAGCACTTTGATAAAGGTATATGTGGGAAAATGACTTGGTAATTTGGCATGGTTGATGCCTGTTCCCAGTTCCTAATATCAGGCATACATTCTCTAAATAAATAAATAAATAAATAAATAAATCTTAAAAAAAGAAAAACATTTTCACATTGATACCTCATGGTCCTCCAACAGGAGTCCATAAATGGAAAAATGGGCAAACCCTTCACCCAGGAGGCTAGCTTTGTGGAGTGATTCCCTCTGACCGCTTCCCAAATTTCTCTATGAGCTCTTATTCCCACCTGCATCAGGGAATGATCTGGTCAAATCTGTGATTCCCAGAATGATGTTCAGGGAGGGAAAAGCAAACAAACAGAAGATTCAGTTAGACACTGACAAAGGAATGAACTTTACTCTTTCCTAGAAAGATTAAGGGACTCTGGTGTTATCTGGTCCCATTTTATGATGTATCCCTAATATGCCTGCTTGAGGTAGTGCAGAAGGCTTGGGCTGAAGGGAGTCAGAGATGTGGAGGGCTAAAAGGAAAGAAGAAGGGAAAGAAACATCTCCTATGCTCACCAAGACCCCCAGGCATTGGGGCCAGCAGCAAACTCCTTCAACTTTGTAAAAACGCGGTTTGGTAACAGGCACTGAAGGAAAGTGAGACATCACAAGGTGTGACAGCGGAGCTCGGACAACACAAATGAAATGAGAAAGGCAGTCAGCCCAGGCTGGCTCCTGTGGAATTCCAGAATTCCCGATGCTGATTTCGTCTGTGTTCAAATTAGTTTAACACTCATTTCCAATGAATTCTCTGTGTGCCAGGACATTTTTCACTAATCTGCAGGACGTCCAGCTATTCAGAGAAGGCTTCACTGAAGGAAAGAAAGCACACCCCATGACCCACGTGGGAGCCAGACACCGCTCTCCTCATTTTGGTGGAATCCTCAGTAGCTTTCTTCCCACCAGCTCAGTGCAAACCCTTTGCAGCTGGGTATTTCCCTACTTGTGAAACAAGATTGTCTTCTCAGAGCAGGACCTGTTTGATGAATGGTGGCAGAGGGCTAAGGTGGAAGCGGATTTTGATCACCTCGATTGCAAGAATCCAGGCATTTAAAAGTGACCTAGATGGCTTAACCCTTTCTTATCTGTGCTACACAGTAAATGATAGAACGAAAACTGGGCATACTCTGACACAGAGCAAAAGATAAAATAGGTGATTTGCTCACTGTGTTTGAAGCGCTGTGATCACATTTAAAATTACTCTTTGGAAACTATATTACATAAGTAGCTCATTAATTTATTTCAGCAAAAAAGAGTCAACATAAAAATATACAGAGTAAAATGTACAAGTCCTTTTTTTACCCCTCACACACTCCCAATTTTCTCCCCATAAGTAACCAAATTTACAGTCTTGTGTATATGCCTTTACTCACTTTTCTAAATGCTGAATAACAGATTTTTCACAAAAATATTTTTCTGCCTGTTGCTTTTTTTCACATAAGAGTATATCTTTTAGGTCCTTCTATGTTAGTATATAAAGGTCGGCTTCATCCTCTTTAATGGCTGCAGAGTTATTGTGGTTTGATACAGTAGAAGACTATCACTGTGTTGTCATGGCTAAAAGAACTTTGAAAAGGAAATATATGATTTGCCTGGTTTTGCAGTGATTTTTTAAAAAATTAAATGGTAGCTTCCAGAGGCATACTTAAACTCTGAAAATATGCTCAGCAAAATGAACCACAGAGCTCACTGCTCCCAGAGGCAGCCTGGTATGGAGTCTGCTTTGTAATATGGCTGGTCTTTGGTGGGGGCTCTTTGGGTAGCAACTCTTTGCAATACTTCCTTGAAACTGATCAAGTGCAAACAATTTCCAATCCTGATAACCCTTTACATATAAACTCTGTGAGTTTTACATATAAAGTTTTACATATAAAGACTCTGTGAGTCTTTAATAGAAAGAGAAGGTTGTTGAGAGAACAAAATAGACACAAGAAATAGAAGAAGAGCGGCACTGATTTGTTAGGTTGATTTACCTGACAGTGCTAACTTGCTTTCCATAAATTCTGGAGTGGTTAAGCAATCTTTCATTAAATTATGTTGGGTTGATTCGGTTACTCACCTTATTACAACATTGGTCTCTATTTTCCCTTGTGAATTATAACTTGCTTGCTCTAAACAAGTTAAAGATTCTTTACCCTTTTTGGTAACCAAATTTCAGTCACTGCAACAGAAATGCATGAGGAGTTTTCTAGTAGTTTCCTCTTTTTTTTTAGGGAAGTAAAATGAGTGTGCAGTTCAAGGAAAAAACAACAACCGTGTTCTATATAGCTGCATTCTATGACCTCAGGATCCTACACTTTTAAGTCGAAGTATATTTTAGCTTTTTCCCAGGAGCAAAGAAGATAATCATTTCATGTCACCTTGTAATGAATTAGCACAACTCTTTGATCAATGAAATCAAAGGCTATTGATAGTATTAGCAATATAGATGTTAGATAATTTTGCATTGATTTAATGCCTGAAGTCAATCAATCTTTCACCATTCTATTTCCTTTCCATTGCTCTTGCAGACTTGGATAACATTCAGATCCTGAGTCATCAGAACATCCTCTAAAGAGAAGAGTAGGCTCCACTGGAGAGTCTAGTACTTTACAGCTACCGCAAGAATGGGTAACTTCACCATCAAAAGAAAATTCTTCCTGCGAGGAAATGTCAAAACTCAAAGGGTCATTGCACTTTGAGTTGGCTTTGTTTGAAGAACTTCCCAGTTTCGTGCCTCTTCCAATCTACTTTGGTTACTCAAAGACAATGGTCATCCATGGTGGCAGCCAGGCTTGCAGCCAGGATTTGAGTCTGAACACAGCTCATGCTCTCCTCCCCATTCCATTGGTTCAAGTAACTTTTCCAGGGCTATGCAGTCATACCATTTATCTTAGAAACAAGCAATTATAACCGCGTTCACAGCTCCCTAAAAGGGTGAGTGCATTCCAGTAACAATTGCTCATGAAAGAAAACAGTAATTGAAGGATTGGCAAGGCTATTGCAATAGACCAAGACCTCTGGAAAGACATTTAATAGCACAAGTGTGTGCCTACACACACATACACATACACACAAGTCCACTTGCTTTCCCACTAGAGGAATTTCTCCTTTCCACCTAAATCCGTTAGATATTTTGTGGATGGGGGAGGGGAAATACAGGCAATAGGAAGTAAAATAGATGAAGCTATGGTTGGCATTCTGAGTTCTGGTCATGCATTATTCTTCAATATCTGTATCTGTTCATCTCTTGCTTACATACTGTTGAAGGGAAGTCACAACAAAATATTTACAAACTATTGTTCCTGTGATAATACTTGTGGAAGTATTTTAGAAAAGGTAAATTGTTCTAATCAACCTAAGGTATATGTAACCCTTTTTGGACTACTTTTAGTCTAATTCACATATTCATCAATAGAGCACAGTACCAGCTCAACCCAGGCATGGCACTTGGAGGCAACCAAACCACCCCACTTGTCTAGATAGATTGCACTAAACTGATAACAGCCCCCAGATCTCAGTCTTAACTGAATACAGCACAAACACTAACAAGCACATGCAGCCTACGTGCATGTATTCAAATCCATCTGCACAATGCTTTGGACCTAACTGCACAAAGGCCGTTTTTTTAGGACTAGGTAATACATTCCTTGAGGGTAAGAACTTACTTATCTGGGCCTTCCCACGACACAGACTCTGCACATAATCTCAGTCAGTAACTAGTTGTTGAATGGATTAACTATCAGACGTTCATGATAGGTTTTCAGACTCGGGACCTCTGAAATGACATGTAAATACATGCTTTGAGTGGACTGGTGAAAACATTGTCCACAAACATTTGCCTTTGCCCAAAGGAAAGAAATATATATTTATTATTATTTATGTATAAGTATTTCTTTCCTTGGGGCAAAAGTAAATGTCTGTGGTATACATACATACACACACACACACACACACACACACACACACACAAACATGCATACATATTTGGGCAACAGAGCCACTCATTCCATTTGGTTCTGGAAAACAAGAAAGGCAAACCCTTGTGGGAGAGATGGGAACGTGTGACCTTGCTGCTTTGTTTTTCATGCATTCAACCAGAGTATTAGGACCGAGGGGAGACAAAAGGTAATTGAGCTGGGATTCTGGGGAAGCATTTTGTAAGTGAATAAAAGGCCACAGTGATGAGTTCAGTGGCAGAGGGGGTTTCCAAACACATCTCCAGAGAATCTGGAGTGAACCTAAATAGAAAGGCTTTTTTTGGTCAAAATGCATAAAATGCTAGGTTTAATATTTGTCTCTTCCCTGCGCGTGGGTAACACCGGTGTTCAGCTTGGACGGAAGAGCCCAACCCAGGTGCCGGGGCTCCCTGGGCGGCTGAGCGAGGGAGGAGCGCCATCTACTGGCCACAGGTGCAAGGAGCACCCTGCATGTCTTCAGGAGCGCAGCCTCGGGAAGAAATCATGAATCGTTTTGTCAAATACGGCTTTTGGAAGCCAGCTGCTCCAAAGTTAGGATCCAAAAACAAATGACGAAGTACATGCGGTTTCCATCCTCTCCCTCTCGTTCTCCTTCCCCAAATGTCCCCGAGAAGTACACGCAGAGGAAAAGAAATAGAAATGTGCCCTTAGAAAAGCAGAGTAGGTGGAATTTGGTTTGTCTGGGGGAGAGGAGAAAATGAGGCTGATTTCTCTTTCTGCAAACCAGGCTTTAGAGAGACTTAAACCCATGCTGGGCTCCATCTCCTCCACCCCTTCTGCTCAGCTAGCTAATGAGGGTGCTGATTAACTGGGGGATTAGGTGTGACATGGAAGGAAGAGACAATAGAAATGGGCTACAGGCAGGTCCAGCCAGGGGCTGTATTTTGAGCCCCGTCAAACCCTGGACTGGAGATGCTTTCACTCCAAAGTGTAACAAAAGCCCCACCTTCCCCTACTCCCAGATTTCTGCTGAAGGACAGCCCTAGTGTCTCCCAGAACTACTCACAGCTGACTGGTCCCCATGAACGTCTCTATAGAGAGGCCTGTATCTCCAGCCCAGAACAGTTTGATCTTCACCACCCTCCTTGATTTCCAACCCAGGGAAATTTTCCATCATGAGCTGATACACCTTTCCCACTTTTGGCTTAAGCTCCCTTGTGAAGTCCCCACTTCCAAAAAATCCAAAGGACCACCAAATTCTCCATTTCAAAGGACCCTTAGTATAAGCAAAGCCAAAATTCACTATAAGACCCAAATTAGGAACAGTTTCTTAGCTCTCATATTAAATGAATAGAACAATAAATCCCTTCCATGAGGTTTCTGATGTGGAACTGTCAATATGAGGAGCGTTTGCTTACACACACTAAGCACATGGCATCAGGTTAGCAAGTATGGTGTAAGCAAGATAGTTTACACCATGACCTCAGTCTGCTCTTCTCCAACACTCCTTCTTCCTTGGTCTGAAGCCAGCACCCCTCACCCACCCAGCTTTTCTGAGAATAAATCTCAGAGACTGGTACTTCTTTAACTCCCCAGACAGGATAACTATCTCAAAAAGATGAGAATCTTTCAAAAAGAACCAAAACCACATGTTTTTAAAAGAGGTGATGACTGTTTCTCTAAAAATGAGACAAGAGACACTGTATTAGGTTGTCTTCATTTTGCCAAATCTTCTTAAAATAATACCAAGAAATAAAGCAAAGAGGCACACTGCAGATGTAGTTTTCAGCCTTACAAAACTTGGGAGAGGGAGCTATACAATCTAATTGCTTGGGTTTGGCTTTCAAATGACTTGTCATCCAGGAACAAACTCTATATGAAAGAATCAAGCAGGAATGATTCTTACAATGGTGATTATAACAGAAAGTTCTAGCACACCTATGACACTAAGACAATAAAAAACACCTGTGCTTTTTATATGACACAATGTCCCTTCCTTCTTACAAAAACTCTGCAACGTTTAAGAACCTCATTTTTTTTTTAATGTTTATTTTTGAGAGAGGGAGAGAGACAGAGTGTGAGTGGGGAAGGGGCAGAGAGAGAGGGAGACACAGAATCTGAAGCAGGCTCCAGGCTCTGAGCTTTGAGCACAGTGCTCATTTTTTAGGAAAGAACCTCATTTTTTAGGAAACTAATTCTTAGCTATCTCTAGCAGAGTCACTTAATGAAGCAACACCTAAATATTGACGTGTGTGCAGTGATGTTGCTAAATGGGGATGTGGGCCAGCAGGAAGGAGGGAAATGTGTTCTCATGTATGTGTCCATATGTGTTATTTTTGTGATAACCACACCTCTCTTGTTAAAGTATCAGCTCCTCCTAGAGAGAAAGACTTTATTTTTCTTCCTACCCCATGGTTTAGGCCCCTAAAGTAGTACTTTCTGGAGGGCAGGAGCTCAGCAATGCCTTATTCTAGCCAGCTCAAAGTGCCCAATTTCTAAGCAAATCCATACTCAGGAAAAAGCGTAACAACAACCCTGCTGGCTCGTGAGGCACTGAAATGACCATCTCAGACTCAGAATAAGGTAGCTCACGAGCAAGCACAGAACAACTGCTTGCATTTAGGACCTGGATCCCCAGGCAGTTCTTCTCTGTGGCCCGGGAATCCCCTTACCAACACCCTCCCCATGTTGGCCTTGCCATAGATGGGATTTTGCTATGGGCTTTGTGCTTAAATTCTGCCAGTTACTCCTGCCTATATCTCAATCGCTCCTGAGCATGAAGTGTTATCCTGTCCTCTTGGATCACTGAACTCTGTTCTTGAATGATGATCAGCCATCTGGTTGCCTGGACTGCCAAACATTGTATTCTCTTGTCTCTCTGACTCAGACTGCTGGTCACTTTCATCTCACCTTGATCTCCATGTATGTAAATGATTTCCTGATTTCAAGTGATAATGCTGTGGTTCTTTTTTGCACATCTTTGTATGCCCAAGTGCCTGGGACATAAAAGAGATACATGTACAGTAAATGTGGAAAGACAAATGAACAAATTAATAAGCGGATGATATTAGTATTACCTAACTGACATCACCTCTTGGGTGGTTATCCAGATCCAATTCATCCATAATAAGTACACTGTATCCCTGGTGCCAGGCTCTCCTGTCCCCTGCCTTCCTCTTGTAGGTATAAATCTAGAGATAAGTTAGTGTTCCAAGTCTGCCTTCCCAGAGCCTATGGGCAGGTGTTGAACCAGCTTGTGAGTCTTTCAGAAGTTCCATTCAGTCATGAGAAGACAGCCATACCTCTGATGAGTTTCCAAGTTGTGACAGATGAGACACATGTTCAGACCTAACATCCCTTAAGACCTACCATTTTATCTTGCCAACACTCATAGAGTACTTACCGCTCTGCGCAAGACAACCATTTAACCCTTATAATAACTCTATGATTATCATCTCATTAGACCTAAAACAGACACAACAATGTTAACTGCCCAAGGTCACACTGTGGCAGGGCTAAGCATTGAACTTCAGCAGGCTGACTCTAGAACCCACATTCTTATTCTCTACTTCACAGTGACTCTCCATTCTGTGACCACCCAGTGGCTATTCTACTCACCCCATCAAGAAAGAAGACAAAGATAATTTGACACAAGTCAAATTAGGAGAAAACTCAAATTTACACCAGAACAAACACACAAACAAACAAACTGGTCTTTAATCTATTCTCTGCACCAATGAAATACTATTTAATTCAGAAATGGGACTAGGCCATGGCATTTTTCAGCTGAGAGGTAAGATTAAAGCAGTAGAGATCCAGAATAAGGGCAGATTGGCTTTAAAAAGCAAAATTCAAAGGGGGCACCTGGGTGGCTCGGTCAGTTAAGCTCGGTCAGTTAAGCTTCCGACTTTGGCTCAGGTCATGATCTCACAGTCATGACATGATCTCCTGATTCATGAATTTGAGCCCCCCCCCCCATGAGGCTCTCTGCTGTCAGCACAGAGTCTGCTATAGATCCCCCTTTCCCCTCTCTCTCTGCCCCTTCCCCACTTGCATGTGCTTTGGCGAGCTCTCTCTCTCTCTCTCTCAAATAAATAAACATTAAAGAAAAAGAAGAAACAGAATTGAAAGGTAGTGATATCTTTGTGGGGGACGTGTTAAGAAAGAAAGCGGAGCCTAGGATGACTCCAGTATGCGTAGTGCTGTTAACTGAGTAAGGATGGCACCATTAAGAGAGGTTGGGAATATAGAAATAAGAGTGAGTTTTGACAAGGAAGGAGTGGTGATGACTGACTCTCGTATGAACTGGAAAACACATAGACGTTAAGGCATGGTTTGTCTGAAAAGTACAAACACTATAAATAAGACAGCACCCTTACAAAATTATAAAACAATCTGAAAACATTTTAGATTCATAGAGATTTCCATTTACTTAAAATTTGATTTTGTTCTGCTTACAGTATCACCCAAATATATCACAGAATGCACGGTATTGTGCATTCTTTCACGATTTCACATTTTTAAACTTACACATGGACATGATTATCCCTGCAGTGTTGAGGCCATACTTGTGGCCAAGGTAGTTCAGGAGGCAGAGGCCCATCTGCACTCCAGACTCCTGCTGATCTCCCCCAGAGGATCCAGGAGACCGGGCTGTGGCAAGGGAATGCCTGCCAGGCAGGCCCCAGGTGTGGGCAGCATGCTCAGATGTGGTCTGCACTTCACCCAGGATGATTTGGGCCAGCTGGGCCCTGTTCAGAGGGAGTCAGGACGGAGACCAAAAATTGATTTAAAGCAGGACTAAGGAATCTGGAGTAAAGGAATCACGGGGTCTAATATTAAATGCATAGGATGCTCCCTTAAGACTTCAATTGGCAGTCAGTGGAAGTGATGAATTGTTACAGAAACATTAGAAAATTTCTGGCGAGGAACAAGTCAGATAATCCCTTTCTTAGAGGAGATATTTCAGGCCAGTGCAATAGGCTACAGACCCACTTACATGTTTAGTATCATGCTTCATATACAGCTCGTCTGTGGAGTAGCAGTCGATTCTTTGCACTCATTCCGTCTCTTGCCTTCCCTGCACCAGCCACCCAGGAAGCTCCTGTGCAGGGATCACCAAGATCCCCATTACAAACAATCTGTGGCCACTGCAATACATTGTCAGCAGGACCTACGCTGTGTTTATTCTAATTTCAGCACAGCTGACCTAAAGTGTCTCCCTAATAAGTATTTGGAAGGCTGGGATTAAACTTGAATTTCAAATAAGCCATTTTTTTCCCATTTAAGAACATCCCATACAGTATATAGATATATATGTACCAAAAAATTACTTGTTAATCTGAAATTCAAATGTAACTGGGCATCCTATATTTTACCTATTTTATTCTATATTTAACTCAGTAGGCCTCCACATTGTTTGGTGTTTAGATTTTGACAGCTTTGGGGCTGAAAAAATCTCTACAATGTGCAAGAGTCCACAGAAGAGGCAAAAAAATAAACTGCTGCTGAATATAATTTTATAAAGGAGTGGGAAATCATCTCTACTTAAACTGTGCCAGAATCTTCTCTTCCTGTTTTCCTGATCTTAATGAATGGCACTACCAATCATCTGCTCTGAAATTCTGGGAACTATCCTAGACTCTGCCCTTGCCCTTAGCTCCCACCTTCACGGGGCCACAAATCCACCTCCAAACTAGCTTTCAAATTCACCCCTCTCCCTTGGCAGCGCTGCTCCAGCCTCTTAGCTGAAAACTGCCATACTCTTCTGGGGGGATCTCCACCTCTATCTGACCCTATTACAGGGAGCCTGGAGGTGCAGATCCATCTAAATTCCAAACCTAATTGACTCCCTTTGCTTAAAGCTATTTAACAACCTAGTCTTGCTCTGCGTCCAGGCCATGTGATGTGCCTCAGTGCTGTGCAGAAGGCAGCTCACACAGGCTCAGGAGAGCCACCTGTGCATGCCTTTTCTCAAGTCTGCACTGGGGGACGATGTTGGTAACTTAAAACTGGTCACAGTAGAAATATTCACACCATAAGAAATCGGCACACCCTAAAAATCAAGACTTTATTATTTTTTTTTAATTGGAAAGTTGATTACTAAATACTTAACAGTCCAGGACTGCCTAGGTCTTCTAGGATACATTTGGCTACAAGAAAGAGAAAATGCAACCAATAATAGATAAACCACCAGTGCTTCTCAAAATGTGCTCCCAGCCTAGCCTCAGCAGCATCACCTGGGCACCTGTTAAAAATACAAATTCTCAGTACGTACCTTAGACCTTTTGACTCTGAAATTCAGGGATTGGGCCCAGTAGTCTATGTATAAACAAGCACTCAGCCGATAATGATACCCACCAATATTTGAGAGCTATTGACATAAACCCATGCTTGCAAATGTTGGTGTTTATATACATTAACTGGAGAGCTTGTTAAGACAGATTCTGACTGGGTGGGCCTGGGGTGAGGCCCCTGCTGATGTCCCTGCTGCTGATTCACCAACCACATTTTTAACTAGCAAGGGCTTAAACCACAAAGATATTTGTAATTTATTTAACAAGAGGACTGGAAGCAGGCAGTTCAGGACTGTTTCACTGGCTCACTGACATCATCACCCACTCTTTCTATCCATTCAAGTGGTGTGCTAATAAATTGTAACAACTGGCTGGGGTTGGGGTACCTGCTGATTAGCAGCATTTTGATTTGCAGCACTTGCCAGTTTCCATGGTGTAAATATTCCCATAATAGTTCATTTTAATCTACCAATATGATGCTAACCGGTTCACAAAATCCTTGAAAATGTAACAATCAGATCTTATAAGCCAATATGAGCTGGCTCCAGTACACCACTGGATACAGAGCTGTGATCCCAAGGTAAAGGGAAAATACTATCGGCGGGGATGACGATGCTCTAAACATGTGAGTCCTCAGCTTTGCAGATTCATGGCAAGTCAGCAGTGTTTTATCAAAGGCCTATGGATGAACAGCACATCTTTTTACTGGTTTAAATCATCCTAAACAAATGAGTACTGCCCCATGTTTGGAAATTCTGAGTCACTATATGAAGAGCTGAGGTGCAAAAGGCCTGTGGAAGATAAATACGGTCTGTAAACTAATCCACTGTACAAATGTATATTGAGTACCTACTATGTACCAGGTACCATGCTACAGTGAACAAGACACCTTGAGTACCTTTCTTTAAGGGCTTATCATCTTGGGGCATCTGGGTGGCTCAGTCGATTAAGGCATCCGACTTCGGCTCAGGTCATGATCTCATGGTTCATGGGTTTGAGCCCCAAGTTGGGCTTTGTGCTAACAGCTCAGAGCCTGGAGCCTGCTTCAGATTCTGTGTTTCCCTCTCTCTCTGCCCCTCTCCCTCTCACACTCTGCCTCTCTCTCTCTCTCAAAAATAAATAAACATTAAAAAAAATTTTAAGTGCTTTCCATCTAGCAGTAGAGCTGACACTCCACTTGAAAAAAAAGATGAAGTATTCAACGTGAAAGTACAGGCATAATGTAAAGAAAAAGCATAAGAAGATGAGCCACATGAATGCAGGAATTCTTGTCAATTTGCTCACAGCTTTTTACCAGCATCTTCCCTTGCCTGGCACACAGTAATGCTTAACAGTTACTTGGTGAAAAGAATGAGAGTAAGCCACCCTGCCGTGCAGCATCAGATTCAGCGTTCAGCCCAGCAGAGGGCCAGGAAACCATGAAAACTCACTGGAAATGAACAGGTGAGGACATACCAAAGTCAGACACCGCTAACAAGCCACAGAGTCAAGAGGCGGTAGGTATCTGCTGCCCTGTGAGGCTCTGTGATTAGTTCAAGAAGAAATTCCATCAAATTGATAGTAAGACCTAAACAGGACAGATGTCAAGAGGCAAGAAATACCCAGAGCCTGGCAGAGGGTTCTGAGTCCCCATGGTTCTTGGTACTTAATTCATAAGAAATCACCCAGGAGCAAAAGAAAACCATTTTGACCTTCTGGATGTGATTTTTCCCATGATTTTGACTCCCTTTTGTGAGTGGGTTTCTCTCCTTATAATGTTTATGTTCTTACAGTTCTGAGACTGGGAAGATCTTAGACTGAGAAGTCTAAAATCAAGGTGACAATTAGTGATGTTTGATGTCACCTCTCCCCTTGGGTTGCAGAAGGCTACATTCTTGCTGTGTGTTCTCACAGCCCCTCCATTGTGTGTGCTTGTAGAGAGAGTGTGAGCTTTCTGGTGTCTCTTCCGTTGAGGATACTAAGTCTATTGGATCAAGGCCCACCTTTATGACCTCATTGAACCTTAACTACTTCCTTAGAGGTCTCATCTTGAAATTCAGCCACAATGGGGGTAAGAGCTCCAATACATAAATTTGGGGATGGGGGACACTATTCAATCTATAGCACACACACTTTATGCAATGTAAACTAGTTGGGGGGGGGGGAGGGAAAGGGTTTCAAATCTAAATCCTGAGAGTGAATGATGAGCTGTGAAAAGCATAGATGAGGTAGACATAAAGCATGAACACACACATGGCCTAAGAGGAAACTCATTAGCTAAAGGAAGCCTCTGTCAGCAAGAAATTCCATGAGATTCTAGGGAAACTAAGAACTTCTTTTAATTGATAACACTTAAGTGACTCATACCTACAAATCTTCTTCCTAAATTTAAGAAACAGATTAGGCTAAGGTTCAAAACAATTTGAGTCACATATGAGGCAAATAACTTCAGGTTACTTAGAGACAGTGCGTACTCAAGCCTCCTTCCCACACTGGTCATTGGATAGCCCTGGGGCAGGCTGCCAATGGCTGGAGAAGGAAGCCACCATATCCCCTTCTCTGCTAGAGCCAAAGACCAATGGAAGAGTTAGGTGTACTCCATTCTTCTCCACACCTCCCAGCCTAGGGGAATTCAGTATAATCACAATAGTACAATTGCATTTTTCTTATCCTGCTCCCATCCTCCATTAAAGGAATTCCAACCTCCTCCAGAGGCCCCTATCTGCCCCTTGCAGAACTATTTCTAAGTATTCTAGTGGATAACTTGAACTCAGTCTTCTTCCTTCTAGAACTCTTTTTTTTAAGTATCTATGTATGCATGTATTTATTTGTTTGTTTTCAGAGAGAGAGAGAGCAGAGAGAGAGCTTGCACATGTGCAATGGGGCAGAGAGAAGGAAAGAATCCTAAGCAGGCTCTGCACCACCAGCACAGAGCCCGAGGCTGGGCTTGAATTTACAAAACGAACCATGAGATCATGACCTGAGCAGAAACCAAGAGCTCAACTGACTGAGCCACCCAGGTGCCCCCTTCTGTAGAACTCTTTTTGGTGAAATGTAGTGGATGTCTCTGCCCTGAAAGAAGCCAGGGCACCTCAAATGCATACAATATCTTCCAGAGCCTTTGTCACCCACCTTACTGCTTTTGAACTGCCCACACTGGCATTTGCTGGGGCTGTCATTATGCAGCTCTCAGAACTGGAGAAAAAAATACCCCACCTTGGTCTCTGTGCTATAGCACTAAATCACATGAGAAGCTATAGCTTCTCAGTGAGTATTGACCTACATCAAGCTTATGGGTCTTGATTCTTGCTGCTCTGAACATGAGTTATTTCCACAAAGGCTGCTTGTTCTTTCCAACATACAAGAAACTAGGGATCACCTCTGGTTCTTCAAAAAAGCCAACTATAGTCAAGTTAGGTGAACACAAGTTGAGTCAATCTTACTTCCTTTCCAACAAGGGAATCCAGAAAGAAAGCCTTGGGGTGGGGAATCTAAACTCAAATGACAGAAGACAACTGTTGAGAAAACAAAAAAGTTCAAAATAGAGACAAAGAGAGCACTTCCAAAATGTCAAAGTGGGGACCTCCAGAAATTCACTCCTTCATAAAAGCAGCAAGAACACTAGCAAAGTTGGTCAAAATCAACTTTTTCAGGACTCTAGAAATTAACCAAAGGTTTAAAGCAATTTATTCAAAACATAAACACATACACACACACACACCTGACTCTCATTATGAACATGCCACCCTCCCAAGTGTGTGATAACTTTGAAAAACAGCAGCTCCACAACCATGAAAACTATGAAGATGATCAGCCCAGGAGCCACTAGTTAAAAAAAAAAAAAAAAGAATTTAGAGGCTCCCAAAAAAAGAATTTAGAGGCTCCCAAAAAAAGAATTTAGAGGCTTCCCATTTCCAAAGAACTGTCACTATTTGACCTGTGTGAAAGTCCCCTAAGAAAGTACCATAAACAGAGTTTATCTTTATTTGACCCGACTCAGGGCTCACTCAGTGAGAGAAGTCCTATCCCTACGGTGTTAAAAATAAAACAAGCAATTATTTAAAACTGCAGCTACCTAAGTCAGTGACACAACTTAGCATAAATAAGAGACTGCCTAAACAATTTAAAAGGAAAATCTAGAGAATGAGACATCCATTAGGGGCTTTACAACATTCAGATATATTCCTGGAGATCAAGAAAGCCATGTACACAGGTAGGCCTGTGTGCCCACCAGAAAGACCTAAAAAGGCCCTAATCTTGTGTTCTGGCTGCCTTAAAGTTCTGCACAAGGAGAAGCTAAGGCAGAGCTGGAGACTGCTGAGCATTGAAGACATCCTATAATTAGTCTTCTGTTGCTGCTGTAACAAATTACCAGAAACTTCATGGCTTAAAACAAGAAAAATTATCTAATATTTCTGGAGACTAGAAATTTCAAATGGGTGTCACTGAGTTAAATGAAAGTGTTGGCATGGCTTTGTTCTTTCTTGAAGTTCTAGGGGAAAATCCATTTCCTTTCCTTTTCTGTCTTCTAGAGGCTGCCCATATTCCTTGGCTCATGACTTCCACTTCTGTGGTCACATCTTTGTCTCTCCTGCCTCCTTTTTGCCTAAGAACCAGATAAGGTAACTCTATGAAAATATGTATACCAAAAAATTAGATAACCTTAATAAAACATATTCTTAGAAAAATATAAAATACAGGGATGCCTGGGTGGCTCAGTCAGTCAAGCATCCAACTTCAGCTCAGGTCATGCTCTCACAATCTGTGAGTTTGAGCCCCGTGTCGGGCTCTGTGCTGACAGCTCAGAGCCTGGAGCCTGCTTCGGATTCTGTGTCTCCCTCTCCCTCTGCACCTCCCCCACTTGCACTCTGTCTGTCTGTCTGTCTCTCTCTCTCAAAAATAAATAATAAACATTAAAAAAATTATATAATAAAAAAAGAAAAACATAAAATACCAAAACTGACTTAAGAAGAAATTAGGAATATGAGTAAAGCTATAATAAGTTAAAGGGTTTGAGCTAATAATTTAAAATTTTACACAAAGAGTAAATCCCAGGAACAGATTACTTCATTGGTGAATTCCACCAAACATTTAAAGAAGAATACCAAGCCTTCACAAATCCTTCCAAAAACAGAAAAGAAAGGAAATTTTCCCAACTTATTCTATTAAACTAATACTAAAACCAAATGAAGATATCTCAAGAAAACTATAAACCAATATCCCTTGTGAATACAGATACAAAATCTTCAAATAAATACAGTAAAACCTTGATTTGTGAACATATTTTGTTCTGGAAACAAGCTTGTAATCCAAAGCACTCGTATATCAAAGCAGATGTCAAGAACCATTGGCTCAGTTGTGATCATGTGACATTCAGCATCATGTACTACTCTGTTGCAAGACATCGTTCATTTATCAAGTTAAATTTTATTAGAAATGTTTGCTTGTCTTGCAAAACACTCACAGAACAAGTTACTCGCAATCCAAGGTTTTACTGTACTTGGTAACCAAATCCATAAACACCTGAAAAGCACTATGGCCATGACCAGTTGGAATGCAATGCGAGGTTGAATGCAAGGTTGGCTTAACACCTGAAAATCAATCAACAGAACATACCATATAAATAAAATTAAGCACGAAAATCACATCATCTCAATAGATGTAGAAAAAATACTTGACAAAAAATCCAACACCCATTCATGATAAAAACATTTGGAGAACAAAAAATAGAAGAGAACTTCTTTAACTGGATACAGAATACTATTTAAAAACAAAACAAAACACACAGCTAAGATTATATTTGGTTATAAGAAACTGAATGCTTTCCCCCTAAGATCTGGAAAAGACAAGGATGCCCACTCTCACTCTCCTTTAATACTTTCATTCAACATTTTTACCAAAGGTGCTGGTCAAGACAACTAGGCAAGAGAGGGGGAGGCATTCAAATTGTAAAGGAAGAAGTAAAACTATTCACAAATGAAATGATCTTAATGATAAAAAACCCTAAAAAGTACACAAAATACTATTAGAAGTAGTAAACAATTCTAGCAAAGTTGTAGGATACAAGATCAATACACAAAAATCAATTATCTTTTAAACACGAACCATGAACAATCCAAAATAAAATTAAGTTTTGCAGTCACAATAGCATCCAAAAGAATAAAATGCTTATCAATAAATTCAAGAAATGAAGGGCAAGTCTTATACACTGGAAACAACAGAAACGGGGAAATGGGGAATGAATGCTAATGGATAAGGAGTTTCTGTTTGGGCTTATGAAAACATTCTGGGGGGTACCTGGCTGGTTGAGTTGATAGAGCACGGAACTCTTGATGTCAGAGTTGTCAGTTTGAGCCCCACTTTGGGTACAGAGATTACTTTAAAAAAGATAATCTTTAAAAAAAAATTCTAAAATTAGTGGTTATGTTTGCACAACTTTGGTAATCTACTAAAAAGCATTAAAGTGTACATTTTAAAGAGTGAATTTATGGTATGTGAATTATATTTCAATAAAGTGTTATTTAAAAAATAAACCGCTATTTTTTAAATTAGAGAGAAAGAAAGCAGTAAAAACTGTACTTACTCTACATACATTCAGGAGTACCTGTTAGGTGACAAGGGACTTTTATGTAAGAATAGCCTGGGTGTTTAGTAAAATGTAGATTCCAAAGAAAACAGGTACAGGGAGAGACCAGAATCTACACTTCAATAGATCATCAAGCAATTTTTTATGAATACTATTACAGAACAATTTATGTGTAGAGAATATAAATGCAAAAGACACAGTCTCTGCCCTCAGGAAGGTTATAAAATAATATTAGATAATGTGTCCCCAGTCCTGGATGTCCTGTCATTAGTTTTGGCCTCTAGAGTCACCAGGGGTAATTTAAGCAAAGATCAAGCTGGGTGTTTAGACAGTTTAATTATCCTCAAGATGCTTCTCAAGAGAAGGCAGCCCAGCTCATAGGGTACCTTACTGACCAAAACTTACTTAGGTCACAAAAAACCCTATCCCCCAGGACAATATTTTACACTCCTCTCCCAATTTCTGGACATTCTGCATCACTGTAATTGCTGGGGAGAAAGGCTATTATCAAAAGAGCAGGAGGATTAAAATGTAAAATTCAGAAATGACTGTCTTATACAGTCCTTGACTACCTTTTCTCTATAAGTGTTTGGAATCTCATGATCCTTGGCATGCACCCCTAACACTGAACATCACAGCTCCAAAGACATGACATAGCCTCCTTTTTTAATACGGAATCCATCAGGGAAACATCAATCTGTGAAGGGAAATTTCCAAGTCTCTAGCATCTATCTCTCTGCTAGGGTAAGGAATGTATATCTTTGTCCTATATGTAACTGAGGTAAAGGCTATCTCTGAATGGCACAGTTTAATAAATAAAGAAACACGGAGAATTAAGACATTCTTTAACGTAAAAATGACAAGAGGCTCATCAAGTGACTAATTTTCTTTTAAATATGAAATTTATTGTCAAATTGGTTTCTATACAACACCCAGTGCTCATCCCAAAAGGTGCCCTCCTCAATACCCAGATATCACCTCACGCCAGTCAGAGTGACTAAAATGAACAAATTAAGTGACTAATTTTTAAAGACAAAGGAAGAGAACTTTTCCCCAGAGGTTAAGGCCTTCTTAAGTGGCAAGCCCATCATACTGCCTCATTTACAAGAGATGTTTCCTTTGTTTCAGTCTTCCCTACAGATAAAATATAAATATAAATATAGTTACCAGTTCACTGTATCAAATGAAAGTGCTCCAAAAGTACAAGATCCCTTCCAATATGCAGAGGCCAAGTCCATGATGGAAAAGACAGCCTTGTAGTTACATGAGTTATGAACCATGTAACAGGGTACAGTGCGATAAGCACTAGATCTGGACTCTGAAGTCCTGAATTCTAATTCTTAGCAGTTGAAGACTTTAGTGGGTATTTGATGGCTATGTAAAATTCCTCCTCATAGTTCTGGGCCTCCACGTCCTCTTCTATAAAATGAGAGTCATTTATAAAGTTGAATCCAAGGATAACATGATGTGGTCGATGTTGTGGTGCCCTGCCCTGATCTGTCCCCCTTCGCCTGAGACGGAAGTACTCCTTAGTTCCCTCAGCAGCTGAGGGAATTGGGGACTGATGGCTCACACAGAGTTTCCACTCCAGAGACTGTCCTACGTTGCTCAAAGACACAGCTTCTTGTGTGGAGATGGGGAGGGAGCAACTTGCAGTTGATAGGGAGAGACTGCATTCAAGTCCAAGCCCTGCCCCAACACCCTTCAACCTTCCAGAGCCATCCCAGCTGCAGAGCTCCTCTCTCTGCTCAGGGTTCCTTCCTTTGCTCCCTAGTTAACTGCCTCCCTGTAAATCTCAGAGATCTCCAGGAATCTGGCAAGAAGGGAGATACAGGTTTCCCCCATTATCCAAGATCTGAAACCTTCTATAAGCTGAAAAGGCTTAAAGTGAAGAAGTGATTACAATTTATATAAAAAAGATTTTGAGTGTTCCCAGACCCAAAAATTAACCTCTCTTAGGATTTTCTGATACCTTAGGACACTTGCTAGGCAGATGGACAAAATAAATTGAGACAGAGCACCATGGCTGACAGACATGTCTCAGAGCTCTGGCAGCTTGGTGCTGAGATGCTGAATGTGGTTCCCAGGGAAGGAGCTCGGTGGAGCTGCTCTAGCTGTTCAGGGTGTGTTCAAATTGCCTCTATAAGGTCTCCTGTAAAACACCCTGAATACTATTTTGGCTTTTTGCCTTTTTTTCATAAAAATGAAAATCCTCTTCAGATATCTTTCAGTTAGCAAAAAACAGGTGGTAATGCAGTTCTTTCGTAAAACAGAAATGGCATAAAGCAAAGCAGGGATCACCTGTAATGTAAACAAATTGCATTTTACAAACTGTGAAGTACTGCTCAAATGTTTTACACAGAACACCAGCACCAGTGGGTGCCTTAGGGAGTAAATCAGTAACAAAACAGTTGCAGCCCACTTCCAAAAACTAAAGGGACCAAACTCCCCTTCTCTTCACCACTTCACACCAATACTTTCCTCTAACCACTACACTGAGCACAGAAACTTCCCAGATGCATGCATCAGCCACTAGAAGCTCCAAGCACAGTCCAGGCTGCTGTGAGCACCTCTTTCTCCATTACAATCTCCATTGCTGCTGCTGCTGCTGCTGCTGCTGCTGCTGCTGCTGCCCAGCCCCTACTGTCCTTTCATTTACCAACAAGTTATAGTCACTGCCCTTATAGTCCCTGCAGCACTGTTCCTTCCACCATCTCTGCAGAAAAGACTCATAACGCACCTACAGAATAGCCACCCACCCCTCCTCCCATGGCCCACATGGTTCTTTAAGCTCCTTTCCCTCTCCTAGGTTGTTGGCGGAGAGCTCTCCCAGAAAGCCAAGCCGCCTGGGTCTTGGGTGTAAACCTGGGCGTTTCATGCATGGAGGTTTTCATTCCTTTTCACTTTCCCAGGCTAAGCAGCAGCCTTTGTCTTCCTCCTCTCCCTCATCCCTGACCAGAATGGCAGCTCCACTCATGCCACAGATGGTATCTGTGATACCAGCCTTCCCATTTCAGGAATATGTGGTTCCCTTTAATGATGAGTATGCTCTCAAGAAGTAGAGGCAGAGTGGATGCTGTAGGAAGAAGAAACAGCACAGACAAAAATGAAGGAAGAAGGTGTGTAATTGGTCCTGCAGACTGAAGGAGACTCATGCAAGGGAGTATAGGAAGGAAAGGCTGGAAAAGGACATGGTGGTCAGATTTTTGAGACTTAAAGGCCAATCCAAGGAGTTTAGAATATGCATCACAGACTAGTAGTTTTCAATCTGATGCCCCAAAATATTAATCCCAGGAAACCCACTGTGGGGTGGGAAGAGTAGTGTTTTATAGCTAAATAAGTATGGGAAGTGGGAACCACCATAACCAACATCTCTTCAAGCATACTAAAGGTACATACAAGTCCCACAGTGAAAATTACCACCCCCATAGTTAATTTACTTTATTTACCCCAGGACTTTCAAATCTATGAAACCTTTATTTTGGTTAAAGGCAATTACCACATTCTACTGGACCACGTTTTGGGAAATGTTGTTATAAGTTAGGTTTAGTAACTGAAGATACTTGAAAAAGGAAATTGACACAACTAAACCAATACAATTGGACAATCAAGTTGAAGTTTGGAATGTATTGAAGAAGAGAAGGGAGAGTGAGATCAATAAAGAGGTGTTGGCAGGAGTTGAGATAAAGGTGTACAGATCCAGACCACAGGGCTTATATAAGAATGGAAAAGAAGAATGAATATTAACAGAAATTATTAGCTGGAGTTAGCAGAATTGTTTACCAACTGAATTTAAGAAGATGCCAAGTGAAAGAAAGGAAGGAAGTTTTTGCATCCGGTTTCTAGTCAAAAGAATAATTTCAAGGCTGAGAGAAATGGAGACATCAGAAGGAAAAGGTAATAGATTTGATTTCAGATACAGACACGTCATGTCCATGATATCCAGTAATTTGTTTCTCTTTTTCTATTGTAAAGTCCCAAAGTTTGACACAACATAAGTTCCCCATTAATGTGACTGAATAAGTGAAAAGGATTCCAATAAGAAACTTTCATAAACTATGTAAGAAAAAACTTGGGACTTCTGTGTCCAGGATTAGTATGGAGTCTGTGAAAAAGGCTGCAAATAAATCAAAATGGAATCTTTGGACTTAGGACATTGTGTCATTCTAAATCTACATATAGAAGAGAAAATTAGGGGTCCTGATATCCAGAAAAAGAAATGATGGAAAATGGAGTATCACTTTTCAAACAGTGAGTTATATTTTAAAGAAAAAAAATGGGGAAATAGAACCATCAAAGGAGACAAAAACAGTAATCAGTAGGGCAGAGAAAAAGCCAAGACAGTGATCAAAACGATGTCAAAGAAAAAATAAATAAAGCAAAACCCTACACGTAGATGGGATTTTTAAATGTATTTTATATGCTTGTATTCTTAAAGCTTATTATTTTTTAGGTGAAAAAATGTCCTCCACCTCAAAAAAGAAGAGGAGGAAGAGAGAGCTTTAAAAATTGCATGCTTCAGGCTTGTGGAAATCTATTGTCTGCCAGCATCAGACATGGTATTTACTTCAAGCCATATTCAGCCATGTACAGTATTTCAAAACTGCCACCCAGTAATTTAAAATGACAAGAAAAATAATATAATGGATGCATGCTTGATTTCTCTTTCTCCCATCCTACAATAAGGGCGAGGGGTCTGAAGGCTCTTGATTATTCTCTCACCAGAAGTAGCAAAGACTCTGAAAACAGCAAAGTTGGATTTGACTTCTACTTGGATGTTTCCTTCAATGACCTGAAGCTCAAGGTCTCATTCCCTGGGAAGGGCAAGGAAGGAGCACACTATGAGATGTTAGCATGAAGCAGGTGGATGGCCTAATGGTACTTCTGCTTTCCCCTCTGTGGAGTTTCCTTCAGGGACTTCTGTGCAGGTGCCTCGAGGGTACTATAACTAAATCTCAACTAGATTGAGAACTTTTAGAAATTCCTTATCACAGGACCTTTCATAGTATGAGAACAATCCACATTCTTTCCAAGATTATTTCCTATCTTTTCCTTCAGAGTCTACTCCCCCAAGCACATGGACAACTCACAATGGATTCATGCTTGTTCATGTTGTCTTGCCTGTGCACCTTCTGAATTCCCTCCGCTTGGAATTCCCCACGCCTCCTCCCAACTCCACCTCTTCCTTTAGAGATGTGGATGTTAACCTCCTTGGGGAAAACTTCTTTACTAGTCCACCACCCACAGCCATGAAACATACCAAAGGACAGGTGAAGAGGAAGTCTAGGAGAAACTGAGGCTGATACCTATTTAAAATGCAGGGCTTATCCATTATTTAAAAAATAAAAAATCAATCTGAAAAGATGATAATGTATGGCTGCTAAACTCATGAAAACAGAGAGAAGCAGACATTTAAGACTGTTGTTGGAAATACACAGCACAGTCTATGAAGTATTCTTGCCCAAGTAAAAAGAAAAAAAAAAAAAAATCAAACCTGCATCTGGTCAAGCCTCTGGATCTAACGCCTATTTACAGGAAGCCTGGGCAACAACAGCACAAGGATGTAATCAACAAAATCCAGGCTATGGGCAACTTCACAGAATGAATGATCAATTTTGTCAACAATGTAATTAGGAGGAAAATCAAAAGGGATGTTGGGGAGGAGCTTTAGATTAAAAGAGACTTGAAAGACATTTCAACCAATTGCCAACTATGTGCCTTATTTGGATCCTAACTCAAACAAACTATTTAGAAATATGTGAGGGGCACCTAGGTGTCTTAGTTGATTAAGCATCTAACTCTTGATTTTGGCTCAGGTCATGATCTCATGCTTCATGAGATCCAGACTCAAGTGGGTTTTGCCCTGACAGTGTGGAGCCTGCTTGGGATTTTCTCTCTCCCTCTCTCTCTGCCTCTCCCCACACTTGTGTGTACATGTGCTCTGTCATAAATAAATAAATAAATAAATAAATAAATAAATAAATAAATAAGAAATTTCAGGAATCTGAAAACTGCATATTTGTTGATAATCAGTAATTGTTAATTTTCAAAACTGAGTATTGGGGTTATGGTCACATTTGAATAAAATATATCTGAGCCTCATCTGACACCCCTAAACTCACCCCAACCCCAAAAGTGAGACCCCACAATTCAGAGAGATCAGTGTAGAACCCAAGAAGAAAGCAACAAGTTCTTAACCCCAAAGAACAAATGTCACCATCTCAGTTTAAGACAAATATTTGAAAAGGGATATAAACAGGTAGACAAAGGATAATTTTCTTTTTATTTTTTTTTCTGTTTTGAGGACTCTTTATTTGTGCTCAAGGCCTTTAAGCCCAATGATAGTGCCTATTACATAGAAAGGTCTCTATTTCACAATCCTCTTAGAGGATTCTTTAAATCATGATTTATGAATATGGCAAAAAGACTAGTTTAAAAAGATGAAACTCTTTCTTGTAATGAATTATTTATGAATTATTTATTGATCCCAATAAACTGATGAATTGCGTTTGTGTGTAAGCTCATTAGATTTTTTTTAATGTTTATTTTTGAGAGAGAGAGAACATGAGCAGGGGAGGAGTGGAGAAAGAGGGAGACACAGAATCAGAAGCAGGCTCCAGGCTCTGAGCTATCAGCCAGAGCACGACGCAGGGCTCCAACTCAAGAAACCTGAGCCAAAGTCAAGACACTTAACCCAAATGAGCCACCCAGTCGCCCCAACCAGTTCTTAGATTTTAAAAAATTACCTTTAACTATCAGAACAATGAAGACTCAGCAGACAACCAGTATAAGGGCAATTATCTTTTTTTTTATCATTTTATTTTTTTATCATGATAAGTGTACTCTTTAATTCCCATCCATTTTTTCCTTCATCCCCTCTACCCACCTCCCCTCTGGTAATCATGAGTTTGTTCTCTATAGTTAAGAGTCTAATTCTTGGTTTGTCTTTCTCTCTTTTTTCTCCGTTGCTCATTTGTTTTGTTTCTTAAATTCCACATATGAGTGAGATCACGTGGTATTTGTCTTTCTCTGACCAACTTCTTTCACTTAGCATTATACTCAAAAGCTCTATGCATGTTGTTGCAAATTGCAAGATATTCTTCTCCTTTATGGCTGAATTATACACACACACACACACACACACACACACACACACACATCAATGGACACTTGGACTGCTTCTATAGTTTGGCTAATGTAAGTAATGCTAAACATAGCAGTACATGTGACCTTATGAATTTGTGTTTTTATATTTTTTGGGCAAATACCCAGTAGTGCAACTCCCGGACTGTAGAGTAGTCTTATTTTTAATTTTTTGAGGAAACTCCATACTATTTTCCATTATGGCTGCACCAATTTGCATTCCCACCAACAGTGCAAGAATGTTCCTTTTTCTCCACATTCTCACCAACACGTGTTGTTTCAAATGATAATTTTCAAAATATTAAAGACTTGACTTTCAAGCCAAATAAAGTTAACATGTGTCAAAAATTGTATTCAACTTATTTATTAATGAAGAAACTAATAGGGAATTTGAAGAACAGGTGTGTGTGTGTGCGTGTGTGTGTGTGTGTGTGTGTGTTTATATTTACATTTATAGGCAATCAGGAATGCTGAAATAAATTTGCTAATAGAGGAAAATTGCTTATTATCTTGTAGGACAAGAAAATATAATATCTGGGATCCTGTTTTTTATAAGTGAAAACCAACACAGTATCTCTAGTCCTCAAAATTCATTTGCATTACTATGGACAAGAATTATCAGCATTACTAATAGTGTTTTAACAAGTTAACTTCTTCCCCCACAGTGATGTAAAATAGTCTAGTCAATAGAAAGGCAATCAAAGAAGCACACACCTATAAATCATATAATCCTCCTAGGATCCTCTAGACCATCATTTCTCAACATTGGCACCATTGATATTTGGAGCTAGGTAATTATTTGTTGTGACAGCCTGTTCCGTGCACTGTAGAATGTTTAAGAGGATCCTAAACCTCTACCCAGTAGCACATGCCTCACACATTTCTGACAATCAAAAATGTCTCCAGGTAGATCCTAAGAGTTCTAATCTCAAGGGAAAAAATGTTTTTTCTTTCTCTTTTGTGTGTGTATGTATGTGAGATGATCTAAACTTATTGTGGTCATCATTTCACAATATATAAAAGTCAACTCATTATTTTGTACACTTATATATACAGTGCTGATGTCAACTATATCTTAATAGAATGGTGGAAAATGTCTCCAGACATTGCCAAATAAGAACCACTCTTCTAGACAATGCCCCATATGCCACAGAAAAGACATTTACTGGTACCCCTTGCCCACTTTCACATCTTAGACAATGTTTGCTCTCAAGTCAGAACCAATATTCCCCACCACCACCACCACCACCGCCACATCTTCTGTGCCCTCTGAATTGGGTAGAAGTAGAGTTTTTAGAGAAAGCCAGAAAAAATCTGAACCTCTGCTCTTTCGAGTGAAGTTCCAGGGCAACAGCGTTGGGAGAAGTACAGTGGAACCTCTTTGAAATAAGAGGAGTCAAGAGGAGAGAGAAGCTGAGCTATGGTTCTCAGGTAAGTGTTGAGGAAAATAGCAAGCCACAGAGAAGTTCCCCCACCTATATAGTGAAGAGGAGAAGAGCAGAAGGCTTACCTAGGCATGGGAGAGTTAGAGACAATGCTTTGAATTTTATAAGACCTAGCAATTCAAAACCTAAGTGGGTTCTAGTGTTTAATGAAAGAGATAGAGCCAGCAGGGCTTGACCGAAGCTAAAACAAGAGGAGGCTCCTGCAGAAGGATGCGGTATGAAGAGTCCTTCTGGGGACCAGCTAGAACAAGTTCACATCAGAAGGCTGTTGGCTGAAGGGAGCTGAGGAGAGCCCAGTCAGGACCTGTCCCATCTCAGGATACATTCAATGAAGCACCCCACACTGCGTGTGCTGAAGGCCCAGAGGAGCAGGTCATAAGCTGGCAGAGGACAAAGTCCACACAGGGAAGAGGCAACCCTTATCCCTCTACCACTGTGCTCTGTATTCCCACCATACAGTGTAGCCTCAAGTCCACGGGGATATGTGAACAAAACCTAACATGTCCTAACTGTGACTGGACTAAGTCTGAGGTGACTGAGAAATCACTGAATCTGACACAAGTTCCCAGAAGGTTACTAAATTGAATTTTATACTATGCTCAGATTGGGAGTTCAGGGCCCCAAAATAAAGTTTTATAGAGAATAAAGTTATATTTTTTCACACTCAAGTTGGTGACTATAAAATATGTACCCCTCCTGGGAGAGGAAAGTCCCTGGACTGTCTACGAGCCTGAGATTTTCCTACAGATAGACATGGAGCTTGCTGTGGAAAAAGTAAGACTGAGCTAAAAAGAATGAACAATAACCAATGGAGAAAATTCTCCAGGAACTAGGAACTCAATAGCCTCCAAAACTGTAGGGGGCACTGGCCTATGCTCATTACATGGATGTGAACTTACTATAAAATGTCTACAGCATAAAATCTATGTAACAGCTGATTGTTTTCATAGCACAGATTTTCTTATGCATTTTAGCCATCATATCACAAACAAATGAGTTACAGAAAACAGATATTCCAAGACTCCAATATATTTATTGATTTTCAATTAGAAGAGCAAATCATTTATAAATTCAACAACCGGTCATTGAGCATATTATGTGCTCAAAGCTGATCCAGTCACTGGAGACAGAGCAGTGACAAATGAATTCACTCCCTGCTCTCCTGATGTTTATGCTTTAGGGAGAGAGACAGACATAACCCTCCAGAAACAAAATAAATGTATTATGTGGTAGGTACTATAAATAAAAATAGAACAAGGTAAAGGGATACAGTGAGTAACGTATGTTAGGTGAGTATTCAGGGAAGGCTTCCCACATAAAGTGACTTTTTAACAGAGTCATGACTAAAGTGAAGCAAATTATTGGCTATCAGAAAATTCACTAAAGTGAATTTATTGGCTATCAGCAAATTCACTAAAGTGAAACAAATTATTGGCTATCAGAAAAAGAGTGTTCTAGACAGAGTGAATAATAGGTTTGCAAACCCAGAGGTGCGGGTGTGCTTGGACTGTTTGACGATGACCAAGGAAGCCACTGAGGAAGGAACAAATGAGCAAAAGCAAGCAGAAGATGATAGGAGGTAAGGACAGAAAGGATGGTCGAAGCAAGGTTACGTAGGTCAAGGACTTTGGGCCGGTACTTTGTTGACATAAAAATGCATTGGAGAGATGTTAAGGAGAAGCATGGAATAAACTGAAGTACTGCTGTGTTGAATACAGACTATAAACGTTATAAAATGGAAACAAGGAGACTACCTAGAAGGTTTTGCAAGAAATGCGGTGGAATTAGTGTGGTGACGATGAGTTCCTAAGAAACTGTCATATTTAGGATACATTAGAAGGTAGAGCCAAACAGAATTTGCTGGTAGATTGAATATATGGATATAAAGGAAAGAGTTAAAAATAAACTCCCAATTTTTTTTGAGTTAGAGTTATCATTTGTTGAAGACTAGGGAATAAACTGACAGGAGAATCAACAAGTTGGAAATGTTAAGTAGACATTGGATATTCAAGCCTAGAATTCAAGAGTTTAGGGCTGAACATATTGTGTTTGTGGAAGTCATCAGCTTATGGATGATATTTCTTTATGAGTTCCCCAAGAGTACTTTTATTTTGAAGGACTTCCAAATGGATGAAAAACTGTTGCCAATGTACAGCCTAAAATCCAAACTCATAGCATAGATATTTTTTAATCTTTCACATCTGTCAAAGAAGGATCTCAGCTGGATATGAAAAAATTCTATCATGATAGATGGTACTCCATCTATTTTAGGTCAAAAACCTATATGTATTAAAGTTTTAAAACAAGAGACTGACATTTTCTTTATTATTGCTTTGTTCCATTGTATAGTACACATTGAAAAGATATATGCTCAGTTTTCTGAAGCAGACTTTACAAAAAGGGTCACAGATACAGTTGTTAAAATCATCAGTAACTATGTGCAACTGATTAATCATTGTCAGTTAATAGAATTATTAAATAGTAGATAAGTAAATAAATATAATAATAAATAGTAGGCAAGATTAAAAAAATGTGTGTTCTGGGCCAAGGCTGTTTATTCAAGTCATGGAAGCATTTTACAAAAATTTATTGTACTGTGAACTATTCACAATTTCTTGAAACAAAGGGAATACTTGCCAAATATTCAATAAACCAAGGCAAAAGGGACAATGTGATTTTTTATAGATATCACACTGCATATGAATGAGCTAAATTTGAAGTACCAAGGAAAAAGAAACATTTGTGACTTAGCTAGACAAGTATAAAAATTTATATTGAAATTGAAATTTTTCATAATACATGTAAGTAATGTACATATTTTTATAACAAGAATCAATGTGCAGAACATGTTAACTGTAATTCATGTGTTATGTAAATTGGCTGTGAAAACTACAAGAAAAATGTGAAGAACACTTTGTTGATACTGGTAAACTTATTTAATTTTTTTTATGTTCATTTATTTTTTGAGAGACAGACAGAGTGCAAGTGGGTTAGGGGCAGAGACAGAGGAAGACACAGAATCCAAAGCAGGCTCCAGGTTCTGAACTGTCAGCACAGAGCTGGATGACGGGCTCAAACCCACAAACCATGAGATTATGGCCTGAACCAAAGTTGGGCGCTTAACTGAATGAACGACCCAGGTGCTCCGAGATTAGTAAATTTAGAATTGCTTTCCAAATTATGCCATACCCCTCTGAATTCAATGTTAACAATACTGAATTGGCACAAGAGTTAGTGAGGTTACTTAAGTTGGATATATGTAGTTTCAAAACTCATATGTGGCTTCAAAGTCATATTGATGCTTTTAAAAAAGATAAACCCATTTTGTCAATGTGAATGTGAATATAAGAGAACAATTACTTTTCCAGTCTCAGTTTAATTACTGGGAATTTTTTAAAGTATTTAGAAAAGCTTGGATATGTGAATCTATGTTTCAACTATAAATTTTATCAAATCTGAATGCATATCAAGTATTCCCAATGAAAATTCTGTAGTTAACATCCAAATTGAGATGTGCTCTAAATGTAAAATACAAAACAGATGTCAAAAGACTTGGTAAGAAAAATAGAATGTAAAATATTTTACTAATACCGTCTATATGGAATACATGTTGAAATGATAATATTTTGGCTATACTGGGTTAAATAAAATATATTATTAAAATTAATTTTATCTTTTTCTTTTTTTAATATGGTTACCAGAAAATTTGAAATAACATATATGGCCTACATTTCTTTCTTCTTTTAAATTTTTTTAATTTATTTCTTTAATTTACATCCAAGTTAGTTAGCACATAGTGCAACAATGATTTCAGGAGTAGATTCCTTAATGCCCCTTACCCATTTAGCCCATCCCCCCTCCCACAACCCCTCCAGTAACCCTCTGTTTGTTATCCATATTTAAGAGTCTCTTATGTTTTGTACCCCCCGCCGTTTTTATATTATTTTTGCTTCCCTTCCCTTATGTTCATCTCTTTTGTATCTTAAAGTCCTCATATCAGTGAAATCATCTGATATTTGTCTTTCTCTGACTTATTTCACTTAGCATAATACCCTCTAGTTTCATCCACGTAGTTGCAAATGGCAAGACTTCATTCTTTTTGATTGCTGAGTAATACTCCTTTGTGTGTATACATACATATGTATATATACATATACATATATACACACAATGGTGTGTGTGTGTGTGTGTGTGTATATATATATATATATATATATATATATATATATACCACATCTTCTGTATCCATTCATCCATCGATGGACATTTGTGGTTTACATTTATTTCTATGGGCAGTTACTAGTCTGGGTGTATATATATACCACAATGAGATATATATGTATATATATATACACACACACACACCACATCTTCTGTATCCATTCATCCATAGATGGACATTTGGGCTCTACATTTATTTCTACAGGCAGTTACTAGTCTGGGATAAGGGCAGCAGTGAATGTGCTTCTGTATTTGAGGGTGCAGGTCAGAGAGAATGTTGCTATGTAGCCAATACTTACTGGATGCAAATGTCTAAATAGGAACACCTCCAATCTTAGGTATATTTTACAGGTGTTGCATAGGAAGTGCCTTTTTTCTTTAAATCCAACAAGACATTCATTTTCTGTTTAAGACCTTAAGCAGAAAAAGGTTCTTCCCAGCCAAAAAGATCAAACTCATTTGCTGACATGAAACTCGAGAAATTTGGCAGAGACGTTGGAGATGACAAAGAACATAGATACTGAGTATTTAGATTAAAGAGTCAAACAGCATATTCCCAATACTTTACAGTAAAACAGGCAACCAGCCTTTACAAAGCATTTCATAAAGAAATCAATGTACTTGAAGTAGATCTAGTGTGTAGATATTATACCGCAACAAGTGCATGAGCAAAGATCAACTTTTACAAGTCTTGAAGCAGCCAGCTCAGCACAGACAGTGGTGAATCTGCAGAAAGCATCTACAAAGCCAGAAAGAAAGAGAGGCTGGCCAGACCAGATATTCTTTCTATTGGTACACTAACTATTACAAGCACTGATTTAGCAAGAAAGAATTGGAAGCTAATGTTAAAGCTCACTATAAACTATTTATGGTTGGTGCATATTTTATGCATTTATAATCTATAAGGTAAAAACTAAATTGAAAGAAGTCTCAATCAATAATTTGAGTTCTTTTTTTAAATGTTTCTTTATTTTGAGAGAGAGCTCAAGCGGGGGAGTGGCAGAGAGAGAGAAAGAGAGCGAGAATTCCAAGCAAGCTCACTGCTGCAAGCTCAGAGCCTAATGCACGCTGGATATCACCAACTGTGAGATCAGGACCTGAGCTGGTCAAGAACCAGACGCTCAACCTACTGCGTCACCAGGAGGCCCCAATAATTTGCAATCTTGAATTCACAACTTAATTTTTTTTCACCATTTTCACAAAAATCTACTTTAAACAACCCATCTAGGGACATATATAGAAAGATATAGAAAGATACAGGGGCTGAGTGGACTCTCTCCGTCAAGATTAGATGCTGGCATCACAACAAGAAAAAACCAAATGAACAGTCCCTGCTAAAGAATTCAGCTTGAGGCATGTTTCCATCTGGATGTGCACGGCTTGCCCTAATACCCTCACAAATCAGGAAAGAACCAACATGATTATGTCAACACTTGAATTGTATATACCGATTGTGAAGAATACATAAAAGAGATTACCTGGAAGATGCATTGTTAGAAGGCATCATGGAGGGAATGTGACCACTGGTGGACCAGCGTGCCGGACGGAGGAAATCAGAGGCTCCTTGCCTCGCCTGGTCTTAGAGGGTACAGTCTGCCCCTGCACGAGGAGCCACTTCATGGATGCAGCTCTCAGAGAGCAGTGTGTTGTTGCGACCATTTGGACCGACCCGTTAGGCCTCTATATAAATTCCTAATATCCTGACAGGCAGGGGTGAAGTTATCCGTCTTCATGGCGCTCAAGACAAGCCTCCTTCATAAGTTCCCTTGCTTGTTAAACTTGCCGCTTGCCGTGCCTTTCTCCAGTCTCTCCTCGCCCTCCGCGATCAGGGGCCAGTTTCAAATCTCACCTGAGAAAAGCCTGAGGCTGCGAACCAATATACATGCACAGACGGTAGGTCCACTCATCTGCAGTTTTGCTTTCCGCACTTTCGTTACCCACATCAACCACCACTCAGAAGGAGCTAATCCTCCTCCTGACGAATCATCAGAAGGTCAATAGTAGCCTAACGCCAGGTCCCAGCGCCTCCCGTCACTCGCTTTACGTCATCTCAGCACGTAGGCATTGCATCATCTCACGTCAACACAAGAGGGAATGCGGTAGGATAAAATATTTTGAGAGGCCACATTACATACCTTTTATTAGAGAATGTTGTTATAATTGTTCTATTTTATTATTACTTATTAGTGTTAATATCTTACCGGGCCTAATTTATAAATTAAGCTGCGTCTTAAGTACGTATGCTTACGAAAAAAACATAGTATACATAGTGTTTGGAACTATCTGTGGTTGCAACCATCTGCTGGGGTCTTGGAAAGTATCCCTCGTATTCCCCATGGATAAAAGAGGATTGCTGTGGCTAATATCCTCAAGAGATTTTAAAGAGAAACGGCCTATATTAAGTACCAGCATTGATGCAATTGCAGATGGGTGTTGCTTTACCTCTCTGGAATTTTTCTTTGCTTTTCCCTTTTTTTTTTTTTTTTTTTTTAATGTGAATATAAAATTTTGGTTCTCAGCCAGAGGATCCTATCAGAAACCCCTAAGATGTTTTTCTAAATATGCATTCCTATCTCTGGGGGAATCTTCCCTGCCATGACTGAGGGAAGATTGGGGGTGGTCAGGAAGAAGGGTCTGTCATATAGCTTTTGAAAAAACTCCAGGCTGAGTACCATACACTACTTGACTTGTGCACCCCATTCCCCACCACTGTCCCCAGCCCACTAAAACAATCCCTGATTCTATGACTCATTGAATCATGAAATAATCTAATAGATACGGCATAATACAAGACATGTCTAACTCACTGAATTCTGTGACATCTGACTGCAAGTGGCCTCTCCACGATAATGAAGTTCCTATGACTGAGCACTCCCACATGCCCTCTTCCAAACAACAACAATAACAAAAAAAAAAAATCTTAACACCCTTCCTTTAATTTATTCAAATCAGTTTCACATGCAAACGAGAGCCAAATTAGAAAATTAAACCTAGCAGACAGAAATGCACTAAACATTTGCAGGATAAGCACATGGAAAGTACAAAAATCAGTTTTTATTATGAAATTTGTAAAAGCAGCTTGCTTCCAATTTGGAATCTTCTTCCAAATGAAATCATTTTTCTTAGCCTCCCAGCTGTGCAGTCCTCACTGTTAGAACATCCAGTTCACAGAAGTCAGAGGGGCAAATGAGCTGCTCTCTCACCTTATGGAGCAGATATAGGGGTTTTTGAATTTTAGTCAACCAAAGAACATTCTGCATACGTTGTCTGTCTCAAATGTTGGGACATCAGTTAGCCTATCTGACAGGGTAACTGATGAATGACAATTCAACCAATAAGTGGTTTAAAGTGTTCTGTTATTCTACTTTGCATTTAAAGAGTTAAGTATTGCTCTAGGACTATTTGGTTTTGAGGATATATTTTGAGATTAAATCAACTGCTAGAAATTGCATTTCTAAATAATAATATGTCTAGGAGATTGCCTGAAAGATTTTGCCAGCCTTCCCGAAAAGATGCCGGTGCGTGAGCTATCTATCTTAGAAAATTTTAGATTGATGGTAAAATGATATGTAAACGTAAGTAGAGGGAACGCTTTTGTTCTCTTTCTGCAATAGAAGTTTTGAAAACATTTCTCCATTTATATGCTTTATGAAAAAGTAATAAATTCCAATTGGAGGACGAAATATAGTTAAAACTTATATTCAGAGTACCATTCAAAAAATATGAGGAAATGTTACTAAATTGTGTGCATGGCTTGTCGCCAGCACCTGCATTTCAGAAAGTAAGCAAGTAGTGCAGGTGACTACATAGTTTTATAAACTCACCTATAATTGAGTTTGAATGAAACAGAGGATAAAACCTATCAACAGTGTCATGTTTTATCGTCAAAGATATTCCAGCTCTGGCATATGTGCTTAATATCTTTTATTCTAAAGTTAATGGAATTTTTTGCTTTCTATTTCTTTATTATACTAAATTTTAGAATTTTATTGTTCAAAATTATGTATTTCTTGAGGAAAATTAAAAAAAAGGAGTTCTATTGTCCAGAGTTAACACTCTCTGTGGACTTCAAGAATATATATGTGTATTTATTTACATGTATGTGTGTGCACATGTATGTGTACAGTGAGAAGAAATGTTAAAATTGCATTTATTCAAAAAAATCTCACATCTTTATATGAATGTAACAAGGCGTCTTGGATCAAATTTTCCTTTTCAGAAAAGCATCGCTTGACTGACCCTGCTTACACAAAAGTAAGGGTAGCAGGCATCTATTGCCTAGAGGAAGGATATAGCAGAAGTTTCTGGAGCCTAACAAAGTCTTGCCTTCTCTGTATCCCTTGATAGGCAGAGTCAGCATGTGTGGAAAAGATGGGCAAATTTGCATAAGGATCTAGGAGCCTCCCAGGAAGAAAGAAAGGTAAGAGTGATGTTTTCCCTTTTGAAGTTCAATGTTAGTAGAATTTTTCAGATGGTCATGACAACAACCTGATAGTAGAAAAGGACACCAGAGCTCCAAATGGAGGTCTCCAACAGGGTAAGGAAATTCTGGGGTAATCCAGGCCTGAGGTCTAGGGAAGAGCTTGTCCCAGCAGTGTGTGGCTGACCCTAGAAGAGCCTTGAGGCTCTCCTCACCTATTATGTGAGGACAATTAAATACAAAAGCGGTAATGTTAGGATTCTGAGCATGGAGCCCACGTGGCCTATGTGGATATCAGAAGTAGCCAACAGATTGCTGCCTCACTGCAGCAGGAAACAGAGATATATATTATTGCTAGAATAGTGTGACCCAGAGAAGGAACTCAAAGGATCAGGGGAGCAAAGCAGACAAGAAAGTATATGGACCCAATCAATCAAAGCAATGACTGCTAAAGACAAGGCCCACCACTGAAACAATCAGATTGTGCCCAGACCCTTTTAGACTGAATAAGCTCCTGAAGTTCTTGAATAATTTGGGGTAGAATAATCCTCAAGTAGGCCATGGGACTTTCTCCTAAAATAAAACTATGGAATCTCCAAAGATCTTTGAGGTGAAAGGGATATGACTGTATTTGTAACTCGTTCTGGTGATGTGATCATACCAGTAACATGTAAAAATAGATACGTACTTTATTTCATATGATGATAATCTTTTCATCGCATGAAATAAAAATTCTTATAAATTGCTATTTTTTTCTTAGTTTTATTGTATGTTGATTCAATTAGTCATCCATTCTTTCAATAAGCATTTATCGAACACCTAAGATGTACCAGGCACTGTTCATACTTTTTGGGAATACATTGCCTAGCCCTTGAGGATTTCACAGTTTAATAGGCAAGAACCACAAATTACAACACAACTTGGTAAGTACTGTCATTGAGAAATGAACAAAGCATCATGGAAAGCCAAATGAGTATCATATAGAAGTGGTTTTATTTCCTATTTCTCTGACCACTATCTAATCTCCCTTCTTTTTTGCTTTGCTGTGGACAGGGAAGCCACAGAAGGAAAGAAAGCCCAGTAGGATGGTCAGGTCAGATGAAGATGATCACATCATTAGAAGGTCTGAGGTGAATTATTAAAATAAAAATTTTTTTAAATACTGCAATCTTTGAAATTCAGTGAGTTAGGACTCAAAATGAAGGTGCCTTTTGATAGAATTTGATAAAGAAATTTTACTAATCTTTTAGAGTATTATGCAAATGGTAGCTATTGTTATTCCAATTCTGGATCATTGTCACCTTCTGTCTGGATTCAGAGCAGAGAATAACCTACCCTCTGCTTTTGGAAACCTCTTTCATTACTCAGGACAAAGGTAGGAATGGCCATGCCCCACTCAGAGGATACCACTTGACCCCTCCTGGGCAGCCTTGGCCCCTTCCTCCCTGGTTTATGTATGTCACAAACGTGAAGAAGGCTCTATCCATGGAGGTAAGAGATTAAGGAAGCTCATCTTTGGAAAAGACACAGGTGTTTTTTTTCTTTAATTCATTCTATAACTCCCAACTCTTTCTGTCAGGCAGACCATCTAGGCTGTCCTCTCTGGCTTCCCAGATTCAGTATAGTACTTGTGTACTGAGGATGAGGCAGAGAAAACAATTTGCAATTCTCCCAATTCCATGCTTACCAGAGGTATTCCTTCTGCTCCTCTTCATCATTTTCAACCTCTTTTCCAAGGAGGCATTATGGAAACTTACAAATAGGGAGTTGGGCTTCAGGAACTTAGAGCTTTACAAGCAGATGATGTATTTTTAAAATGTCACTTGATGGATACATTCACTCACCTAAATCTACCTGGTTGCAATGGCAGCTGCCCACTCAATTTCCCTTTAAAAACTCACAAATGCATGTAGCAATAATTGTAGGTCCGCTGGCAGCTGATATGTTTTTACAAAGTGAAGGAGTCGCCATCTAAAAACCTATAAACTGTCACAGTCTGTCATCATTGCAAAGATGCGGCCATTATTTAAATTAGACTGTGAATTATTTTTTTTCCTCTGTGATGGCTTTTCAGATGGTGATATGTCATAAGCAAACCACAATAAACTGGCCTTAAGCATTCTCAACCCATTAGTCCTGCCTATAATTTGGTGCTTTCAGGAAAGCATACAGATGATATAAAAAAGATTTTGTCAGTGTTTACGCATGCCAGAAAAAAAAAATCCAAGGAAATGTTTCTGACATAACACCTGAATATGAGCTGGGCATTATGACTGCTGCAGGTAGGAAAAAATAAATGAGCTTCATTTATTGCTGGCTATGATATCTCCTCGGTGAGAAGTCTCTCTTCAAATCAGGACAAAAGTAATCTCTCACATTTGTTTACTGTTCAGGAGTTCCTAAAGCCTTCAAGAGATACAATTTTACTTAATTTTCACAATAATGCTGTGCATTGGAAGAGCGGGTGGGCTTATCATTATACTCATTTTACATAGGAGGAAACCAAGTCTTAGGGAATTTTTGGTGACTCACCCAAGGTTACAGCAGAGATAGTAATGACAGAACAATCTGAACCCAGAACTTCTACCTCCAGAGCTCCTCTTTGAGAAAGCCTGCTGTGGAGTGTTTTCTTGCTTTAACCTCTTTTGCATAATGAATTCATTTTGAAGTGTTTCAAAAACATGAACAGTCAAGTTCAAGAGGCAGTATCTTAATGCAGCGGTTCTCATGCTTCTAAGTGCACGTTAGAATTACCCTGGGGATCTTTTAAAAATCCTGATTCCTAGGCCACCCCCAGCCCAAATATATCAGAATATCTGGAGGTGGGACCAGATGTCAATATTTTTTTTAATTCTCAAGAGATTAGAATGTGCAACCAAATGCACTGTTTCCAAAAATCTCTGGGCTTCAGAATCTCTGGAGAAGCTGGTCAAACAACGGGTAGCCCGTCCTACCATGGAAGAGGTGGTTCATTGAACAAAGGTAGAACTCAGGTGCCTATAGTCCCTGACTTATGATGGTTCAACTTATGAGTTTTCCACTTTACAATGATGTGAAAGCAATATACATTCATTAGAAAACATACTTTGAATTTTGAATTTAGATCTTTCCTTAGGCTAGAGATAGGTGATACAGTTCTCTCTTGAGACGCTGGGCAGGGCCAGTAGTGGCAACTCCCAGTCAGTCACGTGATCACGAAGGTCAACAACCAATAAGCTTAAGATCATTTTGTCCCCATATAGCCATTCTGTTTTTCACTTTCGATACCGTGTTCAATAAATTACAGGAGATATTCAACACTTTATTTAACAATAGGCTTTGTGTTAGGTGATATTGCCCAACTATAGGCTAATGTAAGTGTTTTCTGTGCATATTTAAGGTAGGCTAGGCTAAGTTATGATGTTTGGTTGGTTAAGTGTATTAAATGCATTTTCAACTTATGTGGGGTTTAGCAGGCCATAACCCCATCATAAGCCAATGAAAATCTGTATCTGATGTTTTTAAAAAGCTTCTCCAGTGATTCTGATGCATGCAAAGTTTGAGAACCATGGTTTTAAGAGTTAAGGAGCTCAAGTGTTGAATTAGAAGGACCTGCATTTGACAGATATGCATTTACCCTAGACGAGTTAGTAAACTTGTCAAAGCTTCACTTTCCTCATGTATAAAGGAGAGTAATAGTAGCACTCATATTTTACAGTTGTCCTGGTGATTAAATGATACAATGCAGTGGTTGGTAAAGTGTGGTCCCTGGACCAGCAGCACCAGCAGCACAAGGATATTGTCAAAACACAAAAATTATCAGTCCCACTCACACCTATTAAATCACTCTGAGAGTGGGGCCTAGCAGTATATAACAAGAAGTCCCCCAGGTGATTGTTATGCATGCTAAAGTTTGACCACTGATACAATGCTTGTAAAGTGGCTAACACAGTGCCTAGTGCACAAGAGGTGCTCAACAAGTGTTAGATCTGTTGTTACTATTTACATCATTGTTGTCATCCACATTTGTGTCAAAGTCTTCAGAAGCATGGTAAAATAGCCTCCAAAATAACAGCTGTAAATGAAATTACAACCAGCTGGGAAGAGCAGGCTCAATGTCAATATTATTACAGTTATCGGCACAAATGGCCTTTGTCCTCAGGAACCATTCAACATTCCTGGTGAATTGTGATCATCTGACATTATCATTTTCCTCTTTAAAAACTCATCAGGGCACCTGGGTGGCTCAGTCGGTTAAGTGTCCAACTCTTGATCTCAGCTCAGGTCATGATATCAAAGTTCCTGAGATCTAGCCCCACATCAGGCTCTGTGCTGACAGTGTGGAGCCTGCTTGGGATTCTCTCTCTCCCTCTCTCTCTGCCCCTCCCCTGCTCTCTCTCTCTCTCTCCCTCTCTCAAAATAAGTAAATAAACATTAAAAAAGTACAAAGTCTAAACTCTGGCCTATCCTTCCTCACCAACCTGGTGTGTGTATAGCTCTCTCCCTCCCCATCAATGTCCCTGACTTTTTTCAGATTTTTAAATAAGCCATGCTCTTGTTTACCTCCTGATTTCTGATAATTGCTCTACTAAGAATCATTATACCTCTGTGAAAGAAAAGGATGCGAAGTAAGTCAGAAACTAGTACATTAGTCAAAAGCCTGCTGAGTTCCTACCATGTGCCCACTGTATCTTCAATAAAATGCTGGGGCTCTGTGGGTTAAAAAAGAAACAAACTTTACCCCTAACTTCATAGAGTCTAATAGGGGAAAAGGACAGACATTAAACAGATGTTTACAAATAATTAAAGTGCTACATATGTGCAAAATTCTGCAAACAAGAAATGCAAGATAAAGGAAAAGTTCCTAGGAGACATGGCATGGTCTGCAGGAGCAACAGATACTGCTGGGCTCAGGGAATGACTCCTGAGGAAATGATATTCAACCTGTGACAGAAGGTGTATATAAACTGGGCAGGAGAATGGAGCCTAGGGTGGGATGTTACAGTCATCCCAGGTAGAAGGAATACGAAAGTCTGGGAGTTAAAAAGAGCGTGGCACAAAGATGTTTTGGCCAGGACAAGTCAGAGTTGATGAATACCTGTCCTCTAGTATCTATTATCAACATTAGCATGAAGTGTGCTGACTTGCACCACAATATCCACTCTATTCTGTGTTTGTCTCAGAACCCAAGAAACAATTGTTAGCTCATCTTGCTGAAACTTTGGGACAGTAACAAGTGAATCAGCCATGAACAGAAACCCAAAATCCTTGGAGTACTTTGAATTTAATTTAGATTCCAGATCTCATCAAAAATTAGATAAAATGAATGGTGAAAAGATATGATGAAACTTAAAAGAAATTATATTATTTTTGCCTTAAGGAAAAAAAGATGAAAAGCAATTTTATATTGGCCTTCTATATTTGAAAGACTTTTATATATAGGATGATCTGTTTTTCCTCATCTCCATTGAGAACAGAGGAAGAAGAAATGTGTTTAAACAGTAGTATTAAAAATACAGGTTTTTTATAAAACAATTTCTTGACAATAAAGAGAATTAAGTTTTAGGGACCTTACAAAGGGAGATTTAAGTCGTTTCCCTGAAGGCATTTCTAAATAAGCTAGATTTTCCTATACTGGAGATATTTTACCTGGAAGCAGAATGGTGAACTACATAATTCAAGTAGCTTGCTGTCCTATGAAGTCCCAAGAAAGAAAAGATCAATGCAAATAAATTGAAACAACAGTGTCATCTAGTGGAAAGCTCTGTAATAACACTCAGTATACGAATCTATGACTGAATAAATCCCTATATACTTCAAGTATTGAAACTAATTATAAAACCTAGATGCAAACCTGTTTCAAGATTATATTTTTCCATTCATGCTTCAGCCACATACACTTAAGGGAAAAACAAGCCCAACATCAGCCCAACTGATGACTAAGCCCTCCAGAGGGAACTGGCAGAGTATAAGTACTTTGATAGTCACAGTGTAAAGACTAAGCCCAACAGAATTGGAACGTTTTAATTAAATTCTTACAGCCACACTCCCAATGCATGTCTTGGATTTCCCAGATTTGAAGCCAAGTACAAATTTCTGTTTCTGAGATAAAGGGTGATCGCTGATGCATAATTATCAGAAAGCTAAAATGACTGACAGGCCTTATAGCTTGTCCTACTTACTAGTCCCTTCTAGGTGATCTCTCTCAGACAAGGCCTTTTGGGAAACATACCATTGTTTTAGGTGGTCTTCCTCAACACAGATCCAAAACTCTCACTTGGTTGATAATAAAAACTTAGATTCAGAAGGCTAGGTTAGATGGTATCCCTATTTACTTCAATAATACTGTCTTACCACATCTAGCATGATACATATCCCACAATGTTCTATTGCTTCTCTGTATTTTCCATTAGACTGTGTTCTCAGCACTAGCACATTGGCTAGAATACAGTGGTTTTTAATAAATGTCTTTTGAGTGAATAAAAAAAATAATCTTGCAAATGTCTTTTGAGTGAATTGAAAAAAAATCTTGCAACTTAACTATTGAATGTGTATGCTGTTTATAATCGTCTATATGAAGAAAAATATGCTTCCTCTCACTGACAGGAAGACAGAACAGCCAACACCCATAATGAAGAGAGGGGAAATGGCTTATTCATCTATTTTTTTAAAACAAGGCTAACCACACAGTTTCAACTTGACTTATACTATGTAGCAGAAAGAAAGAACAAAAGAAAGAAAGAAAGAAAAAGAAAGGAAGAAAGAAAAGGAAGAAAGCAAGCAAGCGAGAGAAAAGAAAGAGAAAGAAATAAGGAAAGGAAAAAGAAGAAAATGGTTGGTAAAAAATATTACCTGGCTCATTGGTTGTATGGTATTTTTTAAAAAACAAAGCCAACTATGAGATGAAGATGGATTACAGTAGTTAAACTGAAAAGCAGAACCAGAATTCTCTTTCCATGTGCCTTACTTAATTTATCTGGGGCTGTGGAAAAATCAATTACCCCAGAAATCTTATACAGCTAAATGGAGCCTTAGAGGTCTAGTTTAAGCTCATCATTTGAAAGATAAGAAAATTCAGCTTTAATGACTTTGGTCACTGGCCTCAGGTCAACAAGCAGTAAGCAGAGGAGCCCTCACTGAGTCAGGCTGGTCCACATGTTGACGAACCTGTGCTCCAAACACTGGGGGACATGGTCTCCTTGCCCACTCAGTGCTCCCCCTGAGGAGCCATGCCAGGTTAAATTGTTGTTTGTAATGTTGCTTACTTTATTGTCTCTCAAACTCATTTGCCTGTAGAATCCGTTTACCTTTAGGAAGCTCTAACATTCTCCAGGAACAAATTTTAGGGAATTCTGAGGTAGTCCGAGTATCTCTGCTACAGAGCAGAGCCATAAAAACTGGATCTCACAGATACTACCAACACTTCATGTGGTTATCAGTTTAAAAATGCAGTGGATGAACCCAGTTCTTCCAATGTAACTTGCCACGTACACAAATAAGCTTGGGTTCGTAACAGCCCAGCTCAATAAAATGCTTACAAAAGCATGAGAGTTTGCTCATGCTGTCTCTGACTGTGCCTGTCACAGGAGAAGTTAACCTGCATGGTTAAAAAAAGTGCACAGCTGTCATCCCTTCAAACAGTCCTTCAAACAGAAGATTGGTACACTCTCTCAGGAAGTGGGGTTTTGTTTGCAACAGGGACTATCTTGAAAGCAAGGGATTGTGCTCTTAATAACTCTTTTGCCTGCTTCCTCTGGGCTCAGGAAGAGCAAAGGAATGGAAAGATACAATTGCAAGCAAGTATATTTTCCAAATTTGCACTAGTATTATGCCTCACAATCCTTTCAGAGAAACAGCATGTAAAATGTATTCTTTTGATACTTTGAATATCTAAGACAGTTTATCCAAGGGCACACATGGCTGATAAAAAGCTTAGCTTCAGGAGAAAAGGGAAGAATATCAAGCATATTAACTCACTTGCATCACTGGTATATCCCTTCCTGCCTTGCCCTGTGACTTTAAATATAAGTACTATTAAATTACCAATGAATGATCTAATCACATAAACCTTAATAGTCTTATTAAACAGTGAACGGTGATCTCTCCCTATAAGTACCAAATTTGCCACAGAATAGCTAAATTAGGAAATGGGGAGTACTCAGAGTAACTGTTGACCAGACAAAATAGAACATAGATGTATAAGGAAAATGTAATATGGCCAAATTAGTGAAAGTCAACAAAGGAAATGCCCTCATTTCATTTTGTAAAGCCCCATGGGACACCTGAACATAAAGCATTAGCTGTATGTTCAACAAAATTATTATTCCTAAGCAATATCATGTTCTATTGAAAGTAGCATTTGTGAATTTGCAAATCAACTCAATTTGAGAAGGGAAACAATATCAGACATGACACTTTTACTTTACAAAAGAAAATTTGAATATTAGCAACATTTTAGTACCTCTTAGGAAAAAAAAATATTCTTCTGTTTGCAGCAGCAGCATTATTATTAAGAAAACCAGTTTGCTCAACATCACATTTGTACATTCTAGGGTTCTTTCCATATAATAAAAAAAAAAAAAAATCCAAAAGATATCATTTATTTTAGTGAGTTTGCTCTAGCTCCATCCTTGAAAACAACAATTTGATTTCTTGAGTACACAAACCACACAGATTCATTTCTCATGGGTGGATTCACAAAAACCAAGCTCCTGAGACTGATGTTTAAAATCAGAATCTCAAAGAGATACTTGTACACATATTACATTATTCACCTAAGCCAAAGGTGGAAACAACCCAGTGTCCACTGACAGATGAGTGAATAAAGAAAATCTGGAATATACATACAGTGCAATATTATTCAGCCTTAAAAAGGAAATTCTGATACATGCTACAACATGGGTGATCCTTGATGACATTATGCTAAGCAAAATAAGCCAGTCACAAAAAGACAAGTACTGTATGATTCCACATATGTAGGGTACTAGAGTAGTTGAATTCATACAGACCAAATGCAGAATGGTAGTTATCAGTGGCTGGGAGGAGGGGGGGATTGGGGAGTTATAATAGGTACGGAGGTTCAGTTTTGCAAGATGAAAAGATTTCGTGGATGGATGTTCATGATGGTTACATAAGGTGAATATACTTAATGCCACTGAACTGTACATCTAAAATGATTAAAATGGTAAATTTTATGTTATATGTATTTTACAATTTTTAAAATTCAGAATCCCTATTTTTAATTTATATAGAAAACCACGATTATCACAGGAACTTGAATATTTGCACTTTTACAACCCACCTAGCCTCTATGACAGAGAAGCAAACTAAATCATACATGGAAGCCTGCTTTGAAGGCATGTATTAGAACACACACACACACACACACACACACACACACACACGGAACATAATGAATTGGATGTTTGAGACCTCTCTCCAACCCAGATATCACATCAATCTCACAACAGGGACAGACTTGTCAAAGGGGCCAGAGCACTTGGATTCTGGAGGCCAGGATGCCCTGTATTCATTTTAACAATGAGGACAGGCTTGCCAGGGTCTTGGGTAGGGTTCCCTCCACTGAACCTACCAAAATTGCCTCGTTGTTTTTCTCCTATCTTTCCAAGACTAATTAATTCTCTTCTGATTAACCTAACTTTAGCTATGCAAATATATTTGATTAGATCACAGAGTAAAGATTTTGATTTCTGTTTAAAGAATCTCATGTTTCCCTTTTTATGAGGTTTTAGGAGATACCTCATTGGAATGCCCAGGTATTGACATTTATAGACCTTACCCATAGGATAGTAAATAAAATGTTTAGTTCAAACCAAACTTTTTTTTTATTGCTTTATATTGTTTTTATCAAGGAGGATCAACACTGACTCTGTTCTTTCATGCCACCAATTGTGCTATGCAGTGTTGATGGAGATTACCAGGATATCTGAGACAAAACATGGATTGGGGAAAAGGCTGTGGCAACACAGAGCCTACTTGGGATTCTCTCTCTCCCCCACCCCCATGCTCTTTTTCTCCCTCTCTCTCAAAATAAACTTTAAAAAAAGAGGAATGTGTTGTGATTTGAGAAATACACCATCCTTTCTCATTCATCTCTTGTGTAACACAAACTAGTCACCTATGCCTGGCTCTTCTAGACTCAGGTCAAGCAACACTTACCCCATGCTCCCGATGCTGCTGGTCACTCCTGTCCAGGCTGATTGAAATGATTCTCATCTCAATTAGTCCCCTTGCCACTAGACTGCAAGCACATCAAGGGCAAGGGCTATATCTTCTCCACCTCTGAATACTCAGCATCTAGCTTGGCTTACAGAAACTATTTATTAAATGAATAAATAGAAGTGTCAGAACCAAGACGCAGATCTAAAACTTCTCACCTTAAATCTAGTGCTTTTTCAATATATCACAGCTAATATGGGTGACATATTGTGGTAGAGAACTAAATCCTTCAGATGACAGATTTCCTAATCTAGCACAGTGAAAACAAATTGATGAAATGATTATAAAATGGGTAAGTGAACATGGACAATAAGAGACCGTACTATGTAAGCCTACAGGACACTCAAAGAGTTGGCTACAATAATCCAAGACATCTAAAAATTTTAGTCCTAAAGTTAACAAGAAGATCCAGTGTCCTTTGTACTGGATTACAAACATACTTGAGAATATTCTGAAGATATATATTATATGTGACCACATTCAAATCATATCCATCAATAAGTATTCTTAATTATTTGGAAGCTAATCCAATTTTTAAAAAATTGTATTTTCTTATCCTCATTCTCTCCCTTGCTATCTATGAGAGAGCATAGAAAACAAAAGGGGTAGAATGCAAATCTGTCAATGTGGTTGTCTTTTTCTTTTTATATTCTTCAAGAAAAGGCTTCTTTGGGAAAGAGGTTGAAAATTGGTAACCAACAATGGACTTTCATAAATATTTCTATAAATTACCTTTGTTATCTGATTCTTTTTTTTTTTAATCGAGAGAGAGGGGGAGAGAGTGAGCAAGCGGGGGCGCGGAGAGAGAGAGAGAGGGAATTCTATGAGGGGCAGAGAGAGAGAGAAGCGGGGCTCACCTGAAGTGGGGCTCGTGTTCACTTCATGCAAGGCTCGTGCTCACCCAAAGCAGGGCTCATGCTCACCTGAAGTGGGCCTTGAGCTCATCCGATGCAGGGCTGGAGCTCCACCGGTGCTGGACTCGAACTCCCGAACCATGAGATCATGACCTGAGTCAAAGTCAGATGCTTAACCAACTGAGCCACCCAGGCGCCCTGTTGTCTGAAAAGAATTATCATGGAACCAATTTTAAGTAGCAATAATCCAGCCTATACAGATTTTGTAAAGAAATCTAACCAAGAGTATCATCTTTCCTACTACAAACAAAGGTAAAACCAATAAGCCAAGGAAACTGTAGCAATGTATTTATTGGAAATGAACTAGACATTACATTAATCGGATGAAGATGTAACAATACATAAAGCATAACTGGTGCAACATTTAAAAAATCACAAAAGAAAAAGAAAGTTCATTTTCGGAAAAAATACTGTATCCAAGACACCTAAATCTCTGAACACCATACATAATACAACTCATGACACTCTGAGTATCCAGAGTAAAATTAACTTTGAACTGAAAGGAAAAGTTTCTTTTCCCAATTTAAAGATTCTTTGGCTACCACCTGTATATAACACACATAAGGTAATTTCCATCACCAGACAGTAACTAGATGATATCTGTCCTATTCCTCACAGGAAAAACCTCACCTACAAATAGAGAAATTTGGGGGAATCCAAGAAACAAATCAGCTGAAAACCCCAACTTAATAGGGTACCTAGAATCAACATTTCCTAAAACTAGAAACTGCGTTAACTTTCCTAATAAGACTTTATTTTCTTTTTTAGAAAAACTGCCTGGATTAGAGGGCATGCTGATCTGTAACAGGAATCATTACATTTATACTAAGTAATGGTGTAAAGGCAGGGGGTTCAGATGTTTATCATCTGCTCTTCAAGGTTTTCCCAAACCTCGAGAGCTTCGCTCTTTCTCTACTCTATAATATACTGTAGCTTGTGTATAAAAAAAACCCCTCTGAAGAAAATTATCCTAGATAATCCACCTGTGATAAGTACTGCAAAAAGCAGTGATGATAAATATTGTTTGGAGAGGCAAAAATGCTGCATCAACTTTCAGAGGCACTATCATAGACTCATCTCAAATGAAGAACTGCAGGTGTGCTCTGAAAATTACTTTCCTTCCATATACCCAACATGCATGAATGTCCTCTTATTAAGCTGTAGCCTGAGGAAGCTGGGAGTTCAAATGCAGAATTGTAGATCTTAGAAAGGGCCTGGTGCCACTTGTCACTTCTCTCCAGTGGCTTTCAACAGTTTATTCTCAAACATTTCACAATTCCCCCAAACTGTCACATACAAGGGAAAGATGATCAAGAGATTAGATTCTGTCCGTTGGCAACAACAATAAAAAATGTGTCAATATACGGGCTCCTGGGTGGCTCAATCGGTTAAGCGGCTGACTTTGGCTCAGGTCATGATCTCGCGGTCCGTGAGTTCGAGCCCCGCGTCGGGCTCTGTGCTGACAGCTCAGAGCCTGGAGCCTGTTTCGGATTCTGTGTCTCCCTCTCTCTGACCCTCCCCCGTTCATGCTCTGTCTCTCTCTGTCTCAAAAATAAATAAATGCTAAAAAAAAAAAAAAAAATGTGTCAATACAGCATATTATCTTTAGAAAACCAATTATAATCGCATTTCCATATCTTTCACTGCAGGTAGAGAGAACTAAATTAGGAGTTCCCATTTGTGGGAAAATGCCAAATCCTTGTCACCAATTGTGGCACCAAGTAAAAGGGAGTCCATTCACAACTATAAGCAGTAATTTAAATTAAAAAAGTAGAAAGTTGATCTAGACAATTTAGGTCCTAAATTAAATTTTGGAAGCCTGATATTTTTAGTTTGAGTAATAATGCTGGTCTAATTTGCTAGAAAACTAGCAACATTCTTTTTCACCTTGAGCTGGGTGGGTAGACTCCACTATGATGTCTTGCTTTCTCCTTAACACACATCCAAAGTAATGCCTCGCCTGACTCAAAATGCATGTAGACACAACATGCTAGTTGGCACAAAGCTGGCAGGGGAGGAAGGCCCCCACCTTCCTGAAAAATCCATAGGAGCATGATTGGCAATCAGATATACATAATGTCAGTAGATTTTAAGACAGATATACATAAAGTTACACAAATGTTTCTACCTCTCCACCACTGAGTGAAACATGCTGCTCTTTGGAGAAAAAAATACATTCATTTTTTTCAAGTATATTTCAATATACAAAGATGCTCTAAGCTTTGTTTCACTACAAAGACAAAATGATTTCACATATGTCCAAGGGGAATTTCATTTTAACTTCCCTTTGGTGGGGGTTTCATGAAGTTCTGATTTAAAAAAATTCACTAAATATACATCTACTCTTTTGATCTGAAAGCATGAACTGTTTGTGTCCATTTTATATGTATGTACATAGTCAACAACAACAACAGAAAAAACCAGTCTACATATGTACAATGGCTTAGGATTGGCGTACTCTAGTAAGACCGAGGTCCACCAGCTAGGACACGGGTGCAGCACCAGACTCAAGTGGTTCTGTCAGCTCTGGTGTCCAGCGCTGGGCCAGCAGCACACAGACTCTTCCCTTCCTCTCCGTTCTGAGAGCATGTTCTGCTGAGAGGGCACTTCTTCAGTTATGGCTTGTTTCCTGTCTTGGCTTTGTTGTTAGGGTTGCAGTTGAGGTCCCTCAGCAGAAATTCACAATTGGCGAGCGCATCGGTGGGCAGCAGCTTCCGGATCTGCTCCACTGTCTTTTGATAAGCCATTTTCTCTTGTTCCAGAGTCCGGATTAAAGACTTCATTTTGGTCTCTCTGGTCAAAAGGTTTTCCAGATTGGATTCCAAGGTCTGGATTTTAGCATGGGCTAACTGTTTGGGGGAAAGGAAAAACAATGCGAATTCTTCCAAATCAAAAATCTGAAGACTCTGGTTCCTCATCAGACCAGCATCCCGACCTTACATGTATTAACCAATCATATCATATTACTTAATGAATAAAATAGTATGTGAAACAAATACTTTGAAACCCTTCATGAAATGGATATTTTTCAATTGCTCTAAAATAAAACTGTAGTACCAACAAAATACATCTCATTTCACTGAATACACCAAAATGCAGTATTAAATCAGCATCCTACAGTGGCGGGGCCACTGGAGTGAGTGGGATCTGGATGAAGGAGAAAAAGGAGATTCCTGATGCTTCCTGGAGGTGCTAAAAGAGGCTTTTCACCCTCTGACTAGAAATATAGCGTTTTCTAAACACATACTTTGGATCCTATCAGTTTCAATTGGTGTCAGGGGTTCCCACATAACTTGGGAACCAAGACGTGATAATGATATTTAACTGTCAATGAGAAAGTCTGTGGAGCACCACCTGGGTGACTCAGTTGGTTGAGCATCCAGTTTCAGCTTAGGTAATCATCTTGTGGATCGTGAGTTCAAGCCCCATGTAGGGTTCTGTGCTGACAGCTCAGAGTCTGGAGCCTGGTTCAGATTCTGTGACTCACTCTCTCTCTGCCCCTCCCCTGCTCATGCTCTCTCTCTCTCTCTCTCTCTCTCTCTCTCTCTCTCTCTCCCCCCCCCTCAAAAATAAATAAACATCAAAAAAAGAAAAAAAGAAAAAGTCTGTAACCATTAATAAAAGTCATTATAGGGATGTCTGGGTGGCTCAGCCATTTAAGCATCTGACTCTGGATTTTGGCTCAAATCATGATCTCACTGTACGGGATGGAGCCCTGCATCAGGCTCCATACTGACAGCACAGAGCCTGCTTGGGATTCTCTTTCTCCTTCTGCCCTTCCCCCACTCGCACATGTGCACTCTCTCAAAATAAATAAACTTTTTTTTTAAAAGTCATTATAAAATGGGTCCAAACCCACTTTCCCTAATAAGGAAGTGCTCAATTAATCACCATTGAAGCATCGAGTAATAATATTTTCTTTTTTAAAGTAGACAATGTTGTCTCTTTCTTTGAATAGGCATATAATTTTCTGTAGGCAGAGGCTAATGGAAGATGAAGTGAACGAAGTCAGTGTTCCTATTCTTGGAGCAATTACTCTAGAGACTCCTCATTTAAAAAAAATTTTTATTGTTAATTTTGAGATAAAGAGAGACACACAGAGCAAGCAGAGGAAGGGCAGAAAGAGAGAGGAGGATACAGAATCTGAAGCAGGCTCCAGGCTCTGAGCTGTCAGCACAGAGTCCAACATGGGGCTCGAACCCATGAACTGCGAGATCATGACCTGAGCTGAAGTTGGATGCTTAACTGACTGCACCACCCAGACAGCCAAGAGATCCCTCATTTCTAAGGCTTTCTCTCCTAGTCATTCTTGTCAGGGGACTCACCATATAGAAACAGAGTTTTAGTGGTCTCTAGTTTGGGGACAGGTGTCATTCTGGAAAATGGGGGGTAAACAGAAACCAAGGAGCTATGAGACGCTTAAGCTCCAACTCTGAACACATTTTCCCCCACCCCTCAGAAGGTTCTCCTTCTAACCTCCCCTCCACCAATCACTCTCAAACCCTGCCCCTCAGGGCTTGGCTATACAGCACTTATCATACAAGTTACAGGTGCAGAATATTAGTTTATACTAACTTGCTTATTGCATTTGTAAATATACATTTATAAATACATATATAGTATTTTATATTCCCAAATAATTGTAAACTTGATGGCAGGGACTATGTGTTACATGTTTTCATTCAATTCTCTCGAAAATGCTTCCTTTTCTTTCCATTTCACTGAGTTTTACTCTAGACAATTTCCACTGCAAATCATTTCTGCAAATGATTTCTAGCTGATCTCCACACCTTCTCTCCCCATTCAAATGTGTCCTCATCAAGGTTTCCACACTGATCTTTTGAAAGTACAGTTCAAAAACCCTGAGAGATTTCCTTCTCAGCAGGATTAAAACCATGCTCTTCTGTTTGACACTGAAAGTTATCTACAGTTCTGCCTCCATCACATTCATCCCATCTCTCCCGCACATAAACCTTAGACCCCAAGATTACTCTGCTGCTCTGCCCCGTCTTCCTCATTCATACCAACCCCCCCATTCATTTCTCCCAGCAATCCCTCAGGTCCAGCTCAAGCCCCAAGGCCTCCAGAGCTCTCCCAATTCCCCATATTCAACCCCTCCTCCCCTGAATGTAGCCAAATATGTGCAACACCCTATAGGTATTTAACCAGATTCTGCCTAGAATTGTCATTTAATATTTTGTGAGTGTAAAATTTCTCTCCCAAGTGATTTTGAAGTTTATATGGGCATCTGTAGTCCCCAGAACACTTGGACGCAGTCTGCCACACAGACCCTCTGTCAGCAATGGTTCACTCTATGTCACATCTCTGCCATTCCTGGTATATCGTTCTGTGCATGGAGGAGGCAGTCAAGTGCTTTTTTGATCAAATCTTTATATCCTTACCTGCAACTTTTCTAGGAGGTCCATGTTTTGTCTTTTCAGTTGGTTATTGGCCCTCTCCAGCTTTTCCAAAGGTTCACTATCCTCACAGGCGTATGAGGATTCCTGAAGCTCATCCTGCAGCACGTGGTATTCCACCTCATATGCATGTAACTGTTTAGAAATGTCCATCTCAAAAACCTGCCATGAAAACACAATGGGTTCATCTGGCTTTTAGTATGGATACCAAAATACAGTCTGTGTATCTGGGGTACTTCACATAGATTTCCAAGTGCTTACTAACGAAGAATAATATGGCATATCAAAAGGAAGAAAAACAGATATGACTGTCTATATAATGACAAATGGATTATTTCTACACAACTGAAACATTCTCATAATGAGGCCAAGACGATAGAATAAGTTAATGTTTAAGGGTATTTTGCAACTAAAATATACATAATCCAGTTACTCTCCAAAAATGTAGCATACCAGATACAACATTAGTTACTGGGTAATTCTTACCTATGTGAGAGATAATCTTTGCTGATTCTTACCTCTGTTAGAGATAATCTATGCAAAATTGCATAGGGTATTTCTATAATAAAGAAACCAAAAATACTTCTAGTTACTTGTGAATGGGGTAGACAGGTCTTACACTAAATGTCTTCATCCATTTGCTAATCCTTGTAGGCTTCTATGCATCTCATATTCTACCACACAGAGAATCTTCATAATTGCATTCCCTGAGCACTGCACAGAGCTGTAGGGTTTAATCAGGGCTGCCTCTGCTCTCCCATATCGCCACCCCACAGCAAGACAGTTTGCTTAGAAGTCAGTGGATGGGTAATGGCTCCTTAGTCTAAACTTGCAAGGGAAGGGAGGCAGCAGCTGCCATTTAAGCAATGGTGTCTACACTAACACTGTGGGGAGAAAAGAAACCACAACAAACCTGATTTATTTACCCTACCATGATCAGAGATACTCAAATATTAGAATTTAAATGGGTTGTCTAGACAACCTGGTCATCCCTCTCAAACAAGTATCAGTTTTTCCCTACCTAGTGGGAAATCATGGACACAAGGGACTGTTGCACAACCATTAAAAATGATAGCATGGATCTATATTTATTGGTATGGAAAAAGAGAGGTTGTAATTTGCCCAATGTGACAGAGCTAGTAGGTGGCAGGGCACAAGAACAAGATGTCAAACTCCCTTTCTCTTGCTCTAAACCCTTTTATTGGCCATCCCAAGTGCCTCTAGGAAAGTGGTAAACTTTATCAATACTCATAAAGCATTACTGCTTTATCTACAAATCTGAAGCTTGGTCATGCCATCTGAGTAACATCAATATACAACTACCACTTAACCTAGTCCCTGTGAAGAGCCAGGACTAGATACATGGTGTGATTACTCTCCATTTGCTTCCCAGATCCAATTCTCTGCCCTCATCTATTCTGCTGGACCTGGGAGAAAGACCCTTGGGACCTGCATCTCCCTTTCACACCTCCTTTTCTGCTTGCTTCTGATTGGGTATGGCCCAGGAGAGCAGCTACAGGAAATCAGAAAGAGGAGGAGAGGTTGTATTTCTTCCTTGCTGCTTCCTTGCCTGGCTCACCAAAAGTACAAAAGCTCCAGAAACTCCTCCTGCATAGTTCCAGCACTCACTGGGCCTAAAAACACTATCAGATCCTTCCTCTGCCCCCTCAACACCAGAATATCAACAGCTTCCCTCTGTCACTAGCTCCTGAGCACCTGGACAGCCATACTTGGTTCTCTTAACCCTGCCTAAACCTCTGTAAGTTGGTAGCTTTGTTTGAATCATTAAAGACCATTTCCTGCAAGGGACCCTAATTAATACATGAAGTCTCATTTAAGCTTCGTAAAACCTCTCAGATCAGTATTGACCTATTTGAGAAGAATACTAGGGTTCAGAAGATTAGGGAGATGTGTACAAGCCTACCAACTAATAAAAAAGCTAGAGGCTGACGTAAGTCCAATACTAATTCCAAAGCCTAGGCTCTTGCCACATGTACTCCTTATACATCTTACTTTTTTTTTTTTTCGAGAAAGAAAGGGGGTGAGGGGCTGAGGAAGAGGGAGAGAAAGAATCCCAAGCAGGCCCCATGCCCAGTGCAGAGCCCTACATGGGGCTCGATCTCACGACTGCAAGATCATGACCTGAGCCAAAATCAAGAGTAGGATGCTCAACCGACTGAGCCACCCAGGCACCCCCATGTACTCCTTATATATTTAAGTAAGTCTCATTTTTATTTTATTTATTTACTTATTTATTTAGTCAGTCTTCCTAACTGTGTCAGCTCTGTCTTCAGTCTTACCATTGGTCTAAATTGAGATTCACCAAACACTTCTTATGTAGCACTGAACCACTTTTCCTGTGCATAGCCACACAGGCAGTTTCACAATGTAGAAACTTCACAATAATCTCACTTCCAAATAAAATAAATCTGATGAAATAAAAAAAAAAATCTATCAAGCAAATCTAAGTCTTTATACTAAAGCATTTTTAATATATATTTAGTAGAGAAACTGCTGAGTGATCTTATATCTTGCCTTTATCATTTTAATCATACCTGGGTAATAATTTTTTCCATTTCAGATGTATTCATATCAGGTAGCGTGGTTTTAAGAAACTCGACAATACTTTCAAAGTTCTCACATTCCATTATAAGTGTCTCCTGGCTGCTCAGCAGACTAAGCGCAACCTTAAATATAACTTCAGTTCCCTGAAGAAAAATAATATCTAAAAAAAAAGACATACGATTTTCATGATCAAAATTATGCATCCACTATTGTAAAAAGTACACTCTTTGTGTTAATGCATTTTTGTGTTTCTTGTGGTGGTGTTGTTTTTAATGCAGTGGAATCACGGAATATTCTACAAAAGAATATGGTCAAAATCACCTAGGTTAAAAAAATATATATGACTGAAACCAACAAACAGATGTTTAACTATTCTTCTTACTTCTTTAGGAATGTCAGATAAGGCCAGAGAAAAAGGTTAATTATATATCTCTTTGTCTACGTATTTATAATTTTTATTATTTATTTTTAAATGTCTGTTTATTTTTGAGAGAGAGACAGACAAAGCATGAGCGGGGAGGGGCAGAGAGAGAGGGAGACACAGAATCTGAAGCAGGCTCCAGGCTCCAAGATGTCAGCACAGAGCCCAAGGCGGGGCTCAAACCCACGGACTGTGAGATCATGACCTAAGCTGAAGTTGGATGCTTAACCAACTGAGCCACCCAGGTGCCCCTATGTATTTATAATTTTTAGTGGCAAATTTAGTGGAGACTAGGTAAACCTAAAGATGTTTATTCAACTGATACTTCAATTTTGCTTCCCAAGACTATTACAAAAACAAATCAGCATAACCAATTAGTACTATTTAAATTCTTATTACCATAATAAAAAAGTAAATGCACCATCCACATACAATTAAACCTATATTAGAGCAGGAAATTAAAAAAAAAAAAACTTTAAAAGAAAAATCAAAAGTAATATATAACCTAAGTCAGAAGTGAAAAAGAAAAAAAAAAGAAAACCTACCCTAACTTTGAACTCTGCTTCCTAACAAATACAAACAGGCAATAGTTTTGAAAGTACCAGATATTTCTATATGAAAGGTTCAATCTTTGCCACTCTGGAATCAGTAATATGTAATAAGCAAGGGAGTCCTTAGAAAACAGGGAACTGTGACTTTGGCTCATGCATCTTTCCCTTTCCTGACTATGTCTATTCTCTACTAAATTCAAAGAAAAGGACTGAGCAGCTACTGCAGAGCTGACAGCATCAGTCATATTTTCATTGCAAAAAAAAAAAAAGACCTGAGGAGGTTTGTTTCTTGAGCTCTGATATCACATTCCCAAGGGTAAGTCAAAGAGAGATGCTTTCAAACATTGTTTTATCATTTTGGTTTGGTAAATTATTCTGAGAAGAAAAAATATATATAGATCCTAAGAAGAATATATATATAAAATGAATGAGAGGATTTTAAAAGACCCAAAAATAGGAACCCAACCCCTACCCAAAAACTAAACTGGAGAGAAGCAATCAAGTATTTCAATAAAGAAGAGAAATTTGGTGAACATTTGATTCTGCACATCTTCATTTTTCTCTTTTGCTGCACTTTGTCCAAAGACCATATTACACTAATGCACTGTTTAACTTTTTAAACCACAGCCCCCAATAAGAAAGAAACTATATACTGTAATCTGGTGCATGTGTACATATTACACATATATCTTCAAAACTGAAGCTTATCCAAACATTTTCCTTACCATTTGATATCCTCTGATATTTTCGTTGTATTCCATTTTCACTCATTTTTTTTTTTCTAATACTGGTAATAATCTACAATTGGGCCAAATACAATTTGACAAAGAGCTCCAATTTAGCAAAGGCAAAGTTACAAATATCACCATGGATACAAGATAAGCAGAATGTAAAAATTGTAGGAGCTCTTTCTGGGGTCACAGAGGTCCTAAACATCTTTAAGAACAAACCTCTAATAAAGAGTTGTTTTTATTTATTTTTTATTTGTTTGCTTTTTAAATAATGGATTAGATAAACATAACTAAAGACTTTTGAATGGATTTAAGGGCCCCCAAAAGATGCATGAACCATGTCATACTCTCTTTTTATTCTTGGTGCCTAACAATGTGATGAAGCAGAAGGAACTCAGTAACTAGCCCCACGCCTTACTGGCCATGTTTAGTGCTGTTACCCTGAGCCACCCAGTCTTAGAGACTGATGCCAGCACTGCACTGGCATGGAAGGAGAGTCACTTAAGCAACAAAACAGGAATTTCAGTTACCCTATTAACAAAATCAGACTGTCATTAGAAATCACACTGATATAAGTTACGTCCGTTGACTCAACCAGAAAACATGTTTCTCTCTGTTTTGAATTAGTGTTGAAGGAGGTAATGGGGAAGTAAAAACAAAAATAAAAACTGAGCTAAGAAGCATGTGTATAAAAAAATCTGGAAAATGATACATAGTAAGTCCTTAGTTTGGATTAAAAAAAAACTTCTTCACAGGTTACTCAAATACAGGATCCAATTCTTCTTTCCCTTTAATTTCAATTTCATTTAAGACCAATATGATTTCAAACTACTCTCAGAAAAGAGCCAGGCAAATTTATTAAATTCCATAGCAATTTGCTATTCTGTATAACACACGATAAAACAATCAGGCACCACACTGGGGAGAGGGATATTCCTTGGATTAACAACATTGTACCATTTGATCATAGGCATCTCTTACCAAAAACTCTGGCTACAAATCCTAGTGGAAACTGAGAGGCAAACAATGTGAGGAACCAGGGGGCAGCATAAAGACTGGGGCTGATTTCATTTTCTTCAAGATGATTGTAGAGATCTCTGTGATAGTCATGAAGGAGCCTGGACAACTGGTACATTTGAATCTAAAGTTAATTTAGAGAAGAAAAATAAAATATTATGCATTTATCTGTGCATAAAATACACTAACTTTAATTTTATTTACCCCAATATTTAATAACAAAGTCACACATATTCAATACATGAAAGTAGTTAGTATTTTATTTTTATTATGTTAAAGTTGATATTAAAGTCCAAGTTCACTTAACTGAGGTCATAAAGCAAGTCACTGAGAGTCCATCTGAGATGACTACACAGGTTTCTCTATCATATGTTTTTTGGTATCACATACATACATGGAAATGGTTGTTTTTCCTCATGTAGGAAGGCACTGCTTTTGGAATTTAATCAGAATTGTTCTGGCTTAGGACTCTCATGGAAGGTCTATTTCAATTTCAGACCAATTCCAGAAAAGCCTCCATTCTAAAGACTCTACAGTTAGTTCAGAAGCAAAGTTTGTCTCTGTTTGCTGGGCCCAGCAGCTGAGTTACGATGGAGCTCTGGCTTCGACCCCACCAGGCAACGAGTGCTGCCAGGATGCTGCCTGGCTTAGAATGTTATGGAGGCAGAAGTTTGGGATAGGATTTCTAATATCCAAGGTATTCCAGCAGCATATTTTTTATGAAAAGGGGGATTAAAGCCAAAAGTGCTCTAGTATTAAAAGAAGAAATTATTTCATTCGGTTACTGGTTTATTATTGGTATTTTAAAAAATATTATAAAGGCAGAATTATAGCCTTTAAACTCATATGTCTGTGGTAGCTAAAGGTAAGGCAGTAGCAAATAATCAACAAATTTGTGAAGTGTTTAAATTTTTATCCACACAGTAACATCCTGAGTAGTGGTTCCTTGATCAGTTATATCCGTTTGACATTTTAGTGTGAAATGTGTATGCTATTTTATTAAGTCTAGCACAACTTCTTTCACTAGACAATATCATCAAAATGTTACCCTCAGGTAGTTAGCTTTATAAAAACGCATCAAAATAACCGATTATATTGTGAATTCAACAGTTGTTTCCAGAGCACAAAACTAAAAATCAAAGTACTATATATAAATACGGAAAATTATTTGTTTGATCTTTATCAATAACACATATCTGTGGAAACTAAGGTCCCACACAAACTAAAAAGGACAGAAAGAGCCACAGGAAGTCATAGCTATGAAACACAGAGCTTAGCTGCAGTCAAACATAAAGGTTTACAAGAATGCGATTATTATCTCAGTCATGTTGAAAAAAATCATAGATTTCCCTGAGGCCATTTATAATTTAGAAACTAGACATCCTATGTTCCATCAATAGAAGAATTAGTATTTTGGCAGCACAAAAATCAAAGAAGTCTAATTAGCAGGATAGAGAGAAAGCATATTGGCAAAAGCATTCTGTTCTTGTTCTGTTAGGACTGTGACACAGAAGCAATACTTCAATGTTATTTTTTTAAGAACCTTTTTCTTTTCTGCATTCTAAACCAGGAGATCAGAACATTTCTTCCATCAAGGTATATTTACATTAAATTTCTTCTGATAAAAGCAAATAAAAACATAATTCAATCTTCCTTTGAAGGATACTTTAATAATAAAATGCCATCTGCTAAGAATAAGTAATTCTTCAGTTCTGCCATACAGATAACATGGCAACTCTTCCAATGGAAGATTTAGAGTCCGAGGAGGGAGATGTGGAGAGAGATGAGAAAGGTAGAGAAGATGGGGAGAGGGGAGAGCAAAGACGTCAGATAAAAGACACAATGCTTTTACACTCAACACAGAAAACTGCAGCCACAGAACATAAGGAGACAAAGTTAAAAGAGACCTCAACTCCCTCATTTTGCGGATAAGGGAACCCAGGCCAAGAACCTGGAGTGTCCACGCTCACACTGTGCAGGTAACCAGAAATCCTACCAAGTGGTCCATGCCCACTGCTGTTTCCACTTCTGAAAGTTACATTGATTGGATAAAAAAACACTTTCTGCTCCCGAAGGTGGAAAAGTGTTGTACCTCACTTACAGAGCAAAAAGATCTATTCTCCTGGAATAAGGTCCCCAATCTTGCAGGTTCTACAAATGCTGCCAAAGATTGAAACATCTTCATTGTCATAATTATGGACATAAAATATTTACTGGCAATTGCAAGTCATATAAATGTGTTAATCCAATTTACATGAATTCTTATGATACCAAACTGATGATTTTTTTAAATTGAAAACAACTGCATTTCTAAATTGAGAACTACATTTATTTATTTACTTACTTATTTATTTATTAGAAAGAGCCCAAGCGGGGAAGAAGGTCAGAGACAGGGAGAGAGAAAGAGAGAAGAGGGAGAGAGAGAGAAAGGGACAGAGAGAGAGAGGGAGAGAGAGAATCCTAAGCAGGCTCCACACTAAGCACAGAGCCTGATGCTGGGCTTGTTCCCACGACCCTGGAATCATGACCTGAGTGGAAATCAGGTGGCAGAAGTTCAACTGACTGAGCCACCCAGGCACCCCCTGCATCTCTCTTTCCACTTAGGGACCTAAATCAAACACTACTCACAGGTACTTTCCATTCTTTAATATTTTTAATATTAGCTATCAAAACCTATTTCTGGAAATCAGAGCTACTTAATTTGTTACAAGGGCACCAATGCTTCCTATCCAGTATTAGATACTTTAGAAATAAAGTAACAAATAAAACATTCCATTGTCGTTATTTGACTTGTGGCATGTTAACACACCTGTGAATAGTCATCAACTAGGAATCAAGTCACTATATTTATGGATCCTGATAAAGTCCCTTTATATGAACTCACATCTGAAAACCCAATGTTAAGAGGGAAACCCTATCTCCCTAGCAAAAATTTCATCTTAAAAAAGTAAAGAAGGGGTGCTTGGCACCTGGGTGGCTCAGTCAGTTAAGCCTCCGACTTCGGCTCAGGTCATGATTTCACAGCTTGTGGATTTGAGCCCCATTTCGGGCTCTGTGCTGACAGCTCAGAGCCTGGCACCTGCTTCAGATTCTGTGTCTCCCTCTCTGCCCCTCCCCTGTTCATACTCTGTCTCTCTCTCACTCAAAAATGAATAAATAATAAAAAAAAATTTTTTAAGAAAATGAATCGCTTCCTCTCCATTGATCCTCTCAAGAAAATACCATTTACTGTAACATTCACAAGGTGAAAACCGAGTCCTTTTTTGCCTGTAGAATGGTAACTAAAATATTAAATGTAAAAACTGATCCTTAGGAACCAGGAAAAGAATATATTTTAAAAGCATTTTTTAAATATTTCACTTCTTATCTACAGCATGATATTATGACTAACAGATCTTGCCTACCTCATTTCAAAGGAGGAGAACTCTGACATTCCTCTCTTGAAAGTCTTCTTTTATATTTTTACTACTAAAAGCTTTAAATTGAAAGGTAGTGGCAGTTGGTGATATCATATCTATAGATAAAATTTAAACTGCTTGTTAGAAACCAATACACTAAGGAAAGGGGAATTTTAACTAGAAAGGAGAAATGTGTAGACAGGGAGTCCGAAATAGGTTGAAGACCGCAGTGGGAGTGAGTACCCCGCTTAAAAGGACTAAAACATCTTAATGGTGCTTCTTCAGTGCATGCTAAGAAAAGCAGACCAAAAACTACCACTGACTTTGGGCACCTTTTCCTCTAGAAGGACCTATGTGACATAAAGATAAAGGAGGAGAGACATGGTAAGTTCAAGAAGAAACATGACACAGATATGTGCCGCTGATGCACTCACAGTAAAATAAGGACATATTTTTAGATTTAAAAAAAAAAAAAAGATTTGATTCTATTCAATTGACAAGTTGAGGAAAAGCGAATAAAGAAGACTTGATTCTTTCTCTATTTCCACTTGCAGACTTAGGGGAGAGAGACTTGAGTACCCACTACCTTTCTAGAATTGCTCATTTATTCACTTCAGGAACTTTATGGAAGAGTTTTTCTGCATATAGATGTCCTACTCTTACAGGTTTAGCAAAAGTACAAATCCCACATACTAAAACGTCAAAAGAAGCCTCTACGTTTATACTAATTCCAAGACAATGGGTCCAAATTTCTTTCAGTCTTTTCTAAAATTTGTTTTACTGTTTATTTATTTTTGAGAGAAAGAGAGAGAGGGAGAGTGCGAGTGGGGGAGGGGTAAAGAGAGAAACACACACAGAATCTGAAGCAGGCTCCAGGCTCCAAGATGTCAGCACAGAGCCCGACCTGGGGTTCAAACCCACGAATCACAAGATCATGGCCTGAGCCGAAGTCAGACGCTTAACTGAGCCACCCAGGCATTCCCAAGTTTCTTTAAATCTTAACTGTAATGTAGAAGAGGGCTAATGCTACGATTTCTGGTAACAGCTTCCCATGTGCCTCACCTGCAGCGACATCATGTCAGGTCTGTACTGTTTGCGGAAGCCCTGGTCATACATGAGGAATTTCAGCATCTCAAAGGCTTGCTCTTCGCTCATGTGCAGAAGCAGGACTCCAGCCACAAAGCTGATCCCCTGACAGTAACCCACTTCTTTGTCCAGCAATGAGTAGGCTTTCAAGAGGTTAAAGAGTGAGAGCTGCCCTGCCCCAAGCTGTGCTGAAAAATAAGGGTGAGTAGGAAATGTCCTTCCTGCAGAGGAAGAGAAAAGAAATATTTTTGAGATATCCTGAGCTTTGGAGATAAAAGTGAAATTGCAATGCAGTGAGTTCCAGGAAATAAACATTCTCTTCTGAACCAGTGAGAGCTGTGTGGAATACCCATCTAACTAAAACTCTCTCTCCAGCAAGTCCTAGGTCCTACCTGCCAGACCACCACCCCATCTCTACACATACAAAAGTGAAGAAAACATTTGATGCTAAAATAGCACTTCTTTCTAGAAAACAACAATAACGAAATTCACAAACAAATCATGGACATGTCCAGGAGAGATCCCAGGAAAACAGAATACAAAATCTATTCTGGCTATAAATGAAGGCAAATTCCAAGTTCACATAAAGACTACCCTCCAAGTAAAATCAGAATTCTATCAAAGTTATCACATTATTTAAAAGGAAATCTTAGTAGCGCCTAAACAGAATTAGTCCTGTTTTTCCTGTATGTAATATGCCACTGGAGGAGCTTTTTGAGGTCATTTTGTTTTATATTCAATCTATTGTTCAGGAAATACTTCTTTTTTTCAAATATCCTTTGCTCTCTGTTTCTTAAACCACCTCCATGAGCCATACAGACCTCTTTTCTTTTTTCAAAATAGCCAAAAAGCAAGTAAAGCAAAGGGCCAAGCTGATTTCAAATAAATTCCCCTCTAAAATTCACCTCTGAGGATAAAATTACCATAGAGATACCCAACAAGCAAACAAAATCAGTTCTGGATCACTGAAAAGCTGGTACTAAACACTGAAACCCACCCATCTTCATCACCCAGGCTGTAGACACTGGCATGGGACTTTTCTTATGCCCCAAAATGAAGGGGAGATCAGTTTCCTTGCAAAGTGACTACTCATGTCAGTGAGAACTTATAAGAATGCCAGATTTTTAAATGTTTTCCACCACATATGCTTAAAAGTGATCTTGTTTCCCTCCTCCCCCCAGGAACTGATAAGATTAATTTCTGCAGAGCAAGGGGAACATATGAGAAAATAACAAGAACACACTGAGGAAACACAGATGGCTACAAGTAGAGTTAAATAAACAGTTTTTTAATCATCATTTTACTTTATTACTTAAATTTTTTGCTGAAGAAAACTATAAATGTACTCTCTACCCAAGACATTAATTCTAGCTTCATTTTTTTTCTGACCAGCCTTGCCTTATAATCTAATTGCATCATCTCCTTCTCTTTATTCGGATATCTTCATTAGCCCTAAATGAACCATCCCCATTTCTAGTCTGGTCATCAATTTCTCGTCACAGAACCACAGATCTGTGGGGATCCACAGGGATTGCCTAGTTCAAGGTCCTCATTTAAATGAAAGGACTGAGTCTCAGAAGCAAAATAATTTGCCTAAAACCACAGTTTAGTGGTAGAATCAGACAAGAACTGAAGTCTTCAGCTTCTCTGTAAAATTCCCCTTTACAAAAAATATTAAATCAAAAAATACTAACTGAGTTGGGTCCTTTCCCAACAAAAGCTGTTTATCATCCAAAAGGAACAGAGATCAAAACTAGGCTTTGGCCAGTGATTTTTATATGCCCTAATATAAGGGGACCCCAAATATAAGGTAACCCCTTATTTTCCCAAATGGGCTCAAGTAACATATCTGGCCACTTTAAATATGCCACCTTTCAGAGATACAGATAAAAAAGTCAAATGCCAATGCACAATATTTAATCCAATTAATCAGACATTTTTAAATAATAAAATATATATTATAAAATGATAAATTAGAGAAAAACTAGAGACAATGTAATTTTAAAAATCATACCTTTTTTTACTTTCCATTAGTTATTTGAAATACAGACTTTAAAAAGATAGCTTTATGACGCTATCACTGGAAATTCTCCCCAGTCACAAGTAGCCATTCATATAATATTAGGACAGCTCATTTTCCTTTCATCCTATAGGGATGTATTCATGATTCCACAGCATAACCACTTATTGTGCTGCTTTTTAAAGTGATATTCAAAGGCCTGTTTCAATTTTAACCTATTCTATCCTATTTTAAAACCAGTGTTGATTGAGAAAATAAATGCCTAACCCAAACAAAAGTCAGTTTTTCAAAATACAGGAATTGAAAGTCCCCGATAATATGACCTTTATAATGATTCAAATATAAGATAACACCCTTTTTCGGGGGCAAAGTCTGGGGATGAAAACTTCATTTTGTATTCAGGCATTTATGGTATTTTCAACCAGACATGAAGTCAACTTGCCCTCAAGAAAGGGGAAAGTCAGCAGCTCTGTATAATTCAATTGGTCCTCTTTAGCAACACCAAAACCAAAACAAAACACAAACTACCACAAAACCCCAAGCAAAACCCCCCAAAATACTCAGGAAAGGGACGTATCGTTTGCTTTTGTACAATAATCAATATGACAAACATACCCAAATCCACAAGAATGGCATGCTGCTGAGCAGTGAGCTGCTTTAAAAGTTCCTTATAGGAAACGTCAGGAGGCTGTTGTTTATTGGGCAATCTGTGCCTGAGACGGTATTGTAAAGCTAGGAACTGCCAAATTTCTCCTCGTCGACTTTTGGGAACACCTACGAAGATAAAAGGCAAGGTCTTGATCTCTGGAATGAAGTTGCTAAACCACTGATGAACTATGTAATGCCTGAAAACAGGCAGCTGTAAGGTCCTGTGTGCCACCCTCCCTCCCATCACACAGTATGATGTGCTGAGAGAGCATATTTTGATCCTGAAGCTGCTGATATCTTGCAAAAGATATCCTGAAGTTTAATCCTGAAGCTGCTGATATCTTGCAAAAGAAAACCCTCAAGTATCAATAATAAAGGCAATCCTGGGCGCCTGGGTGGCTCAGTGGGTTAAGCGGTTAAGCGGCTCAGGTCATGATCTCACGGTTCCTGGGTTTGAGCTCTACGTCGGGATCTGTGCTGACAGCTCAAAGCCCAGAGCCTGCTTCAGATTCTGTGTCCCTCTCTCTCTGCCCCTCCCAAGCTTGAGCTCTGTCCTTGTTTGTCTCTCAAAAATAAATAAATGTTAAAAAAAATAATAATGAAGGCAATGTTAACATCAGGTGCCCAACACTGATTGGGCACCTAATACAACATTCCATCGATGGTGCATTGCCACTCAGCATTGTACCTGTGCTCAGAAAACAACCAAATGAGGCAGGTGATTACTATTATCCCCACTTTCCAGATGGTGAAGCTGAGGAAGAAAGAAGCAAAGAACTTGCCCAAGTTCACACAGCTTGTAAGTGGAAGTTTAGGATTAGAACTCTCTAAGTCTGGCTTCAGAGGCCAAATTCTAAAACCATGAAATGTATCCCTGCCTATTCCCACCTTTTATTTGGTTTAAAGCTAGTAATAAATGCCAGTACTTATAAATTCTAAGCATTTGACATTAACAAGTAACTTCGTAAAAGAGAATTAAAAAGCATTCTTATATGGTCATACGAGAATGAAATAATAAAAAAACTGGTCAATCCAACATGAAGGCATAACTGGATTGCTACAGAACATCCTTGGAGAAGACAATATCCAGCATATATAATGAAACATTAACTCCATTATGCTTGAGAACTGAAAGGTATCACAAGCAGTTCAAAGTATACTAAAACTTTGCTTTTTATGCAAAAGAATATGAAGTAATAAGTACTGGGAGGGACAGAAGTCAATTCTGTATAGTACAGGTAATCTTACTTCACAAACTATTTTCAATTCAGGTAAACTATATCGGGAATAGGTATATGAGCTCCCAGCAGATTAAGGAAGGTTTAATGGCACTAATCTTTTTGAACTTCAGCACTATCATTTGCATAAACCAAAAGTATGATGGTCCAAAAGGTATAACTCTGGCTCACTGACATGATTTATAAGACCTTCCACAATATACCTCTAAACTACCTTCTTCAGTCCCATTACCTCCCATTCTGCACCACACACTAAGTAAAAGAAGCTTACAGTTATTTTCACACCTCCAGTTTCTTATTCCTATTGTTGCTTTATGGACTTCCAAGTTCCCCTACTTTACTGCGCAGCATATTTCTATTCATCTGTTATGGGTGAGCCTGAATGCCATTCTGCTGAAGCTCTTCCTCACATCTCCAGGAGTGATCACTCCCTTTTCACATACTATCTTGACACGCACTCAAACATCACCATATTGGATTAGCTCTATACTGCCCGTGTGCCTATCTTTCCCGCTTCCATGGTAAGCTCCTTGAGAATAGTGAGCAAACTTTCACCTCTGTATAAGGCAAACCAAGAATATACATTGCTACTTACACATCTGTAGGATGAATGAATGAATGATCACATGTAAAATCTCATTTTGGGGGTAACTTTCATTAGCCCACTAAATGAATCTCTGATAACATGAGTGGGCTGTTTTATTATCCATCCAACAATAATTTTGCAAGAAGGCAATTCACTTCAGCTAAACAAGTCATCTGTTGAACATCTAACACATAGCAAAGTATACAGACTGGCACTGAGGATACTTCCTCCCTGGGAGATGAATAAATCCATTCTCGGGAATTAGTCTCATTCATTCATTCATCCATGCATTCATTCAGTAAATAACTTATGCAAGATCCTTTTTAGGTGCTAGGTATGCAGTGGCGGGGTGAGAAAAACATTAAACAAATATATGCCTAAATACAAAATTATAATTATGATAAGCACCATTAAGGAAAAGAATCGTGAGAAAAAATAATGAAGCAAAATGAATTGATTTTGGTGGAAGAGAGGGATTTCTGAGGAAATGGTATTTGAACTGAGATCAAAAAGATAATAGGATTTTCCAAGCTGGGAGTGTGGGCATCAATCCCTTCAGGAAGGGAAACGTTTGAACACCCTCAGAAAGGCAAGGAATGGGGTGAGAAAGGAAGAGGAGGAGGAGGGGTGAAAAGAAAAGGATGATGGGAAATAGGCAGCAGGTGGAGAGGTAAGGATGAGAGGTTAGGGAAAACTGAAACATTCCATGCAAGAAACAGCCTGGGACATATACTGGGACCCAGTGTACTTCAACCTCTCTGGAACACATGATACAGGGAGGGAGGAAGCAGAACATGAGATCAGAGATGAAGGAGGCAGAGATTATGGTGGGCCCTGGGCAGAGTGCTCAGAGGTTCAAACTGTATCCTATAAGAAATGGGAAGCTGAGCACCCCTAAAAATCTTTAAAACTCATACCAAAGAATAGTGTGATCGACAACCACACACATTCTATTACCCACTATTCTGTCTCCCAAATAATGCAATCAATGAAAATATTTAGGACTTCCATATCTTCAAGGAAAAAAAAACCAATAAATGTAGCATCTTACAAAATTAATCTCAACTTCATTTAAACTTAACTATGCAAGAGTTTCACACATTAATCATAAGCTTTTAAAACAAGAGTCATTAACATATATCTTTGGATATTCTTGGATTTTTATTTTGCACTCAGCTTATATAGGTCATGAGATCCTCATTTTAATAGCTGGGTCACAGAAATGCACCTCAAATATTCACATGCTAAGCAGTTTTAATTTTAAATTTAAGATGTTTAACTATCAGCCATTTTATATGACAGAGTAGCAATGCAGTATAATGGCCAAATAAAAGCAATTTTTCCAAAATAAAGGAATATATACATGGAAGGAAAACTGATTGATGAATAAAAACATAAATCTGTTTACATGCACACATACGTGTAGGTGAATATACATATACATATAAATATAAACATTTCTGACTAAATGATGGAAATGAGTCTAGTTTGTAAGTCTAAATTATTTTTATGGATATGATCCAAGGTCTCTACCCATGCATTCACTCCTTTCTTGATAAACAACAAAGACAGCTGAGAACAGCTGGTTGAAGAAGACAGGAAAACCTAGAAGAAAAGGTGTCTGCTAACTCCTCAGGGACCATCTCTTCATTAGCACTGTTTTCTTCCCAACAAAGTCACTGACTGCAGTCAAAAGCAAATTACTTCCCTTTTTTTATAGGTAAAGCACAAGGACAAAATTATGCCCAAGCTACACAATCAAAAAATCTCTAAAGATTTTCTCTAAAAAAAGATGATTAATGATGATCCACCTGAAACTAATGTAACATTGTGTGTCAATATTACTCAAATGAAAAAGGCAATCCAGAATACCTTCTTTAAGACAAATATGAATGTCTTCCATATCGCTTCTGATTTTAGCTCTGCAGTTCAACAACTTCTTATCCCAGGTTAGTAAGACCTCCTTCTGACATACACCAACTTCTTCATAGTCCAGTTTAACTTTTCTGGACTGGAGTTCATCTCTGCTTGCTAAGAAAAACAAAAGAATTTGTGTAAAACTGATGTGTTCCTAGAACACAGAATTTTAAACATTTTGTTGTATTTGTAAAATCATGCCAAATGATTTTTAGGAATCAACCACTAACATGTAGTCACAAAGTAAACTTAAAAAAAGTGAGGATACATGAAAGGTTCCCAAACAGAGTCATATCACGTAAAAAAGTATCAGGAATAACTTTCTAAGGAGGTTTTACTCTGTATCTTACAGATGGGAGCTCTACTAAGCATAAAAAACTAAGCGTGTTCCCTACGCTGTAAGTTTCAATTTTTTTGACAAATGTGATAGCCTCAGATGTGACAACTTGCATCATTTTCAACACCAATGATATTTTATATATGACCTATATGAGAAAACAATACCTCGTGCTAACCTTGATTAGAGAAATACTGACCATGGTAACCCAATACATTTTTATAATTATTCCCAGAGTTACCAATACTTCTTTTAAAAATGTTAAGTCATGTGCCTCTGTGTTCATTTTTTTCTTAAAGAAAAAAATTCATTTTATTGAAATTAACACTACTTCTGTTTTTAAAAATAGTACAGAATTCTCTCTTGTTTGATGGTCTAAAATATAAGCCCAAAGCTCATTAAAGACAGGCCTATAAAAGCAACTACTAACTTGACGTGTTCTTTATCTTGAATACTTGATTCCAAAAGAGTAAAGGAAGAAAAAACATTTAGCTATTTTTTTTTTCTTTCATTAGGATCACATTGAACAGGAGTCTCACAGATTAACGTGTATTCATTCAAGCTCACAGTGCTCAACCCCTTACCTTCTGCAACACAAATCTTTGTCATGCATCCAAAGTCCTCGACAGCACAAAAACAACAGCAGAATGAGTATTACCCTTTACTTAGTGTGTTTGAAACCATTCCAAAGAATTTAAATATCTTATAATATGGTTATTCAAATAAAGAGTAAAAGTTTCTACTGAAAATCCAGATATAACCAAACTTTCACTATGAAAATACTCCTGGATACCACTAGATGGCCTACCTCTTGGATACCACTAAACTCACAGAGAGGAGCTTCGCTTCTCAATACTTGCTTTATATTTCTCTATGGTAATCAAATTTTTTTGAAGAAGTGGGTTCATTAAAGCTAATAATTAATATAACCCTATATGTTACTTTACTAATTATTTTTTTATAATGAAAAAAAAGCATATTTCCTTTTTTTCCCCCTGCAACGTTCTCTAGATCTTTATTCATTTAAGAGAATAATCAAGAGCTATGTGCCAGCTTCAGGCCCTGAGGATAAAATGCTGATTAAGAACAGTCAACATCTGGCCTCACCTGGTTAACTAGGCAAAAAATAAAGAACCATCAATAAATAATTATCCATTGACTAGAATTTTAATAAGCTCAACTATTTTTTGTCTCTGTTACTTAAATACAGAAAAAAAAGAACTCATAAAGGTTTCTGACCATATCTGCTAAATGTCACCTCCTCTCTTATCCTAAATATGAATTGAATTTCCCTCAAAATCTATAAAATCCCGGGTGGGCATACCATTTATCACATCAAACTTTTAAAAACTGTACCAATAACAATCAATTGGGTTTTTAATTTTAAAGAAAAAAAAAAAGATTTACTTCCTAGGATATTTAAAACTTTACGTACTTCCAGTCTGCCAAGAAAACAACAATAAAGAAAATTACTCCCTTGCAAACTAAATATTGTTCAATTTAAAAACAGAATTGAGTATTAGGTGTAATAAGAGGAATCTTAAGATAGGTGATGAGCATAGAAATGTGAATACCTGTTCTTAAAAAAGCATTTTGGAAGACAACACAATAAAAGCAAGCCAGAGAAAAACCTAAATTGTACATTTTCCTATAATCTTGTAAATCAAAGGACCCACTTAAGCTAAATCATTCATTTTACACATGTGAAAAACAAGGCCCTTTTAGGTTAAGTGAACTGCCAAACATAGTAACATTAGTACATTTTTTGAGTTTTGGTCCAGTCTGCACATCTCCTTATGTGTGGTTCATAAGGAGGTAAATAACATCATTCTTTCAAAGTCTGGAAAACACATTCTAAAACACTTGTTCATAAACTAAGCAATAAAGCACCAGTAATACCACAGAAGCTATTGTAAATTATCCAATTATAAATTTAATGATTTGAATATGATTTTTTAAGTAGAAAGTATATAAAGCAATAACAAAAATTAGGAACTTTGATTTGATAACAGGTAATTAGATAGTTGAACTGGGTACAATACAAATAGAATTTATTTGAAATAGGCACATTTCCCTTATTATAAATGCAATTAGCCTAAAAGGTGAAAATCAATTTCAAAAAGAATTTTTGAAATATTTTTCATGTTTAAGGGTTTTTTTTTTAAGTAATGCACAATAATATTAGACTTTCAGTCACATCAAATACATGGATGCCACACTATGTACATTTTCTGTTACCCAAAAACACTCTAAAGGTGTCTGATGTTTTAGCTATTAAACAAAAATGCAAATATTTTAAGCTGCACATCCCCATGTCATTGCAACCTCACAAAATAAAATGAAACAATTATAATCAGTAAAATCCTAGTCAAAGTGCATTTATACTCCTTGACTGAGTGTGGGGAAGACGGGGGTGGTTTTAACCTAAAGCTTTCAATTATAGTATCATATCATTTAGCCCTGATTGAATGGCTAACCTTCAAGTTTCTGGTTTTCTTTCTCCATTCGAAGCAACAAGATTTGTTGATGTATTGCTTTTCTCCACAAACTCCTCAGTTCTTCTGACTTCTTTCTTTCTTCAGCCTTCTCTGGATCATCATCTTCACCAGACATGAATATAACCAGTGGTTCCTCCTCCATGGTTGGAGCAAGAGGGGACAGTGGCAGCAGCTCGTTCCTGTCCAGTCCATCTGCAGAGAAGAAAACAGTGAGAGGCATTCCTAAGCAGTAACCCAGACTACGCAGAAGCTTTCTCTAGAATTGATGTTCTCTCATCCTATCTTCCACCTTTAAAGCTTTTCACAAGGCCACTTTCCCAGTAACTGCATTTCTGGAACTAACAGCTTAAGTAAATTCACTAAACTAAATTCCCCTGACAGATTTCCCTCTCGAGTTGAAACGAAAGCACATGTAATTTCTGTACTTCTTCTTTCTGCACACAATGACCTATAAGATAGGTGCTCTAAGATGAACTGGCAATCCCCAGAGCCCAACACTTCTGCAATTTATCTTTGTACATTCTCTGATTGTGCAAAACAAAAAGGTTACATGAGTAGGTAACAGTGATCTCCTAAGGTCTCCATCTACCATCAGACACAGTCAAGAGAAGAGCAGCTAAACAACGTGGGGCCTGTCTTGGCTCAGCACCTCTGCTCGCTCCTGCAACATTCTCTTACCCAATTCCTGGAGCTCGCTCTCTCCCTCTGTTCCAGGCCATTCGTTGCACCTTTGCCAATTAGTTTCCTATTAACAAACATGACTATGTCTCTTAAAATATTTCAACGGTTGCTTATGCCCCAAAGCACAAAGTCCAAACTACTGCAAACAGCATATGGACAGCTTCAGACTCCTGCCTCGCGTAAACTTCCCAACCTGTGTTTCCATCTCCCATCCTCTGCTCCCGTCATGCTGAATTTCTCACGATTCCCTAACCTGCAAAGTTCTCTCCGATGATGTCAGAGTTTTGCTAGTTTCACTTCCTGAAACATGCTTCTCCCAGCAATGAGTTTAAATGTAAATATCCAGCATTCCTGTGAAGCTTTCTCTGGCCACCCTAGGCAGAGTTAATTTTTTCTCTAGTAATGTCAGTTTCTTGTTTCTTTTTCTTTACTAACTGACCTCTGCCCTTACCCTTATTATTTATTTCCTTAATAAATAATTTTTAAAAATTTTACTCAAGAGCTCCTTTTCTAACTTCTTGAATTAAATACTTAGGTACATTTGAGTTTTGTCTTTCCTGATTTTAAAAATGCCCTTTAAATACAACTCAATGTTGATGTGCAGGGCTCTGAACATATTTTCTTCCTTCTAGTTTCTAGTAGTTTTCAGTTTCCAAACACATGAAACATTTTAGTTGTCTTCTAATTCTTGATTCCTTTTTTTTTTTTTTTTTTTGCACTGTAATCAGAGATTATGTGATTGTTTCATTAAAATAATGCCTTTGTGGCCAAGTACACAATTTTTTGGAATGTTCCATGTGCACTAAAAATGAATGAACTTTGCCTATGGGGGAGCAAGTTTCTATATAAATATTAGACCAAGCTTGTTAAATTATATTTCTCAAATATTAACTATATATACCCTCCTTGTATTTAATTTTTAGAGAAAAATATGTTAAAATCTCCCATGAGAGCTACTGATGTATTTCTTCCCAACATTCTGTGAACTTCTATTTTCTAACTTTCAAGGCTATGTAATTACGCATGTTGGCATAATTGATCATCATTTTTGTATCTCTGTTTATTGTTATAATTTACTTTGCCCCTTTGGATGTCTTTGCTTTAATTTCTAACAGGTCTCATATCTTTTGGTTGATATTTGTCTAATGTCTCTGTATCCATTTCTTAATCATTCAACATTTTGATGTCACTTTGTTTTATGAGTGACCCTTGTAAAGGAGTAGGTTACTTTTCTAATAATAAAAAAAAAATGTATGCTTTTCTAGCAGTATCTTAGTGCCCAGTTTGGGGAGTTCACTCATTCACTCATCAAGCATTTACTGAATGTCTACTATGTTCTAACGATAGCTGAGAAGTTCACCACCATGTCATATATGGAAACAGAAGTTATTTCTCCACTGAAATCACTCAAATCTCTTTGTACCCAAAGCACTGCATTCCATTCCCTAGTTTATGATACCGGTAAGGAGTAATTCTTTAGTGTGTACCACACAGACCCTGCTGCATTGCTGAGGGAGATTTGTTCATGGGAGAAGCAACCCTGAGGAAAATGCGCTGCCTCCAGGAGATTCGACGAGGGGTGACGGGAGTGCCTCCAGCGTTTAGGGATTCATTGCTGCAAGTAGACGAGGTCCTTTTTCTCCCCTCTCCATCACTGTGGAAAGCAAATAAATATGTAACTTGTAAGGAGAAATACACAGCACGGTTCTTCACAACCACACGGTAGCACAAGCCATTCACAAGTCCTGCCATGGGCAAGCACAAGCCTCAGGCAACAAAGAGCGATGCATCACTAGGCACACTGGTCATCCAGGCCACAGCAGCCTGGGGAAAATGCAATCCAAGCCACAGCCCAGGCATGAGGAGCTCACCTGTTTCTACTCATTCCATAGTAGCCAACCATTTCAAGTCCTAACCCGAGGAAAAGATGAACGTATACAGAGGCACAGAGGCTGCTTAAGTAATGAACTCATGCTTTACTAAAAAATTAAAAAGTGCATTCTAAACAATGTAAATGTCCTATAAGAGGCTCAAAAAGAGCTTTCCTTACACTCTTACAGAATAGACTGATAAAGATAGCTTCTTATTGCCTGTGACTGTTGAGATCTGTCTACAAGTTGCTAGCCACCAACCAATATGTGGATCATGGCACAAAGTAACCCGAATAAAGGAGGAATGCTTAACCTTGGGATTATTATTAGGTAATATATTAAGAAAAGAACTGTGATCAATAAGACTGGCTAGGTTAAGATAAAAAATATTCAACATCTCTCTATAGGAGGATTTCACAGAGACTGTAATATACTGGTATGCACTATGACTTTCCGAAGAGTGAAGTAATGTATAGATATGCCCTAATCTATTTCAATCATTTGACCCCATAATCACCTTCCCCAATTTTGGAGGCAGGGAGGGGGCTTTGAGCATGTGACAGCTTTATACATTAGTGCTTTGTGAAACAAACATGTGGAAATGTGGGTCTGCTCTAAAACTTTCATTTCCTAGGAAAGAACGTTCTAAGTCATGCTAGGCCTATCTGCAATAAAAGGTCATCCTGACTCAAACTCACTTCTGAGACGAATCACTTTAGCAGCTGGAATGCCATGCAAGAATTGCTACTGTTAGTGGTGGTAACAGTACATTTCAAAGTCTCTGGGCTTTCCTGAAAAAATGCTGAAGGTAACAGTATTTATGGCTAGTGATACCAACAAGTGAAGATCCAGGACTTTTAATGGAGTCCAAAAGAGTCAATGCTTAAGTCAGAAAGGAAATGTAGCTAGAAAATCCACCACCTGCCTCAGTGGTACTGAGGCCACCAAGAAGGGAGCAATTCAGCACCTGCTTATCATATTTTTATTTATGTACCCATGGTCATCAGGTAATTCCGTTATCTCTAATCTTGACCTATCTTCCTGGAATGATTACTTCTAGATTAGCTAAACTAAGGTTAAGAAAAAGACATGCCTTCAGCTGTTGCACAGTTGGCAGTGTGATAGATTAGGATACTTCAGAAAGCAACAACACATATATCTCAATACAGTCAAACCCCCTTCGTTAGATAAAATTACAACCCTAATATGTGTCCATGGTGTCCATGGTTCAAAGCTCCCTGTAAGACTGAATAAATATGTCCACCTTTACTTCCGCTTTGGAAAGTATTAACTCAAGTATTTCCCTTTTAGAAACTATGATTCAAATGTTCTGCAAATAATAGTTATATCCTGATAGACACTCTTGAAGTACTCTGTATCTTCACTTTGGTAACACTATCTCACGAGCAGTTATTTGCTAAATGCCCAGTTAATGGACGTATTTCTAGCTTCTGGTATAATAACTGGCAAATAATAGCAAACATTAACTCAGAAGGTTAAATGAAATGGACAAAAAAATCATATGGGCTAGGCTAACATGTCAGGAATAACTAAAAGAACACCTTTTTAAAACCTATGTTGGTAGCATGACTTTTACATCCTTTTTGGCAAAAGCTCTAACAGCTCTGTTTCCTGAAAGTACAGACCAAGCTGTTGATGGCACTGGTAGGTACTAACAACAGCAGCAGTGTTAGTAAACAGTGTAAGGCATTGTTTTTCCGAGTAAGTGCTGTTCCTGTCCTGCATAAAGGCGTCAAAATTTATAATTTAAGCCTAGAAAACTAAGTGAAAGACTTCTGTAAAGTATCTATTTCAATGCCTCATGGGGTAAGTGTTCAATAATTCCTCTTGACTATTTAGCAGCTCTGACAAACAAAACTACAATAAACTAACCCGAAGGATTCTGAAACTTTTATATTTTGATGGTGGAATTAAACTATCTTTTAAAAATCAGACTTGGGGCACACAGGTGGCTCAGTCAGTTAGGCATCCAACTTTAACTCAGGTCATGAACTCACAGTCCGTGGGTTCAAGCCCTGCGGTGGGCTGACAGTACAGAGCCTGCTTCGGATTCTGTGTCTGACTCTCTCTCTCTGCCCCTCCCCTGCTCATGCTCTGTCTCTGTCCCTCTCTCTCAAAAATAAATAAACATTAAAAAAATTTTTTTAAATCAAGTTCCAATTCGCCGTCAATGACATGTTGAATGTCTAGATAGTACTAAAAATAAAACTTAAAGTACTCCTAACAATTTCATTATTGTCTCTAAAATATGTGCTTTTGGGGGATTAGATTATAAAACAGGTCCATAAAGTACCCTCACATTAGCCTGCTACATATTTGAAAGTTTCATAACATCTAAAATTTTATATCCTATAATCTAAATAAATTGCCAAGTGACACATTTTCTTCCTATGTCTGGAATTGAATGGTCAGAATTGATAAGCCAAAAATTAGCAGTCAGAATATAAGATAATAATATACTGAAAAGCACTTACATAACAGACCACTGACCCCTTTATCTTGGTACTAAAAAAGGACATCCTAAAAAAGCTGGTTGGTGGCTGAGATAAGGAAAAGGCTGCCCTGCTTCATTTCATTCCAGAAGCCATGTACCCAGAAGTCTGAGTCCAGATAAGGGCTCCAGCAGTCAGTGCATATATGCAACTTCCCACAGCTTGCCCTTTGATTTACCTACTATTGGTCAGCAATCTGACATTCCTACGGTGGTAACTGCATTGTCCTAATATTTAGCATTTTACAAGTAGGAACTCATTTTATCCTCACAGCAACCTTATGGGGTAGGTGTTATTTCTATTTCCACTTTTAGTGAGAAAACTTTCTCTGGGTTGAAAAAGTCTAAGCAACTTGCCCACAGTTCCACAGATAATAAATGGAGAAGCCAGAATTCAAATCCAGGTGGTCCAGGATCCCAACAAAGGCACTACACTTCATCATGCCAATGTAAATCCTCTCCTCCTTAGTTCAGACAAAGCACTACTGGACCATAAAACTAAACCTGTCAGTATCCCCAGTGCCATGTGTATTTCTGGTGGAAAAAAAAAAAAAAAATCAGTCTCTAACTGGCTTTAAGTCTTATAATCAGTATTCCTCTTTCCATTTTTTAATGGCACAAAGTCATTTATTTCAGCAGAGAAATAACTTCAAAGTACTAAGTGTTCACTTATGTACATGTCTCACTTCTTCTTTGCTTTTGAAAGAACTCCATTCCAAAATGCAACTATTTCTTTAAATGGAAGGATCAAAAACAAAACACATTAATATGGTGGACTATACATATATTGTATTATCTTTACATTTTTTTAAATGATAAAACAAATCAGAACCATTTCCTTATTTTTCCATGGTCTTTTCCCTCCTTCTTTTGCATTTTGGAATGTCAACATGTATATTATAAAATTGCTTCCAAAGTGACATATTCAGGAAAAGTAGTTTGTGCCAGAATTACCTCTATTGAAAATTTATGAAATTAAAAAACGAATAACTAGGAAAGAACTACAATGTGGTGAATTCCCAATTATTTTTATATTGGTGTATTCTATATATATTTCCTATTACCAGTCACCAGTTAATTAAGAACCACAATCCAAAAGGCACAAATGAGAGCTTTATAAGAAGAGAAAATATTCTATCATATTCTGTAGGCTGGGAGGCACTTCCAAGTCCTTCTGGACACAGCATCAAATCCAAAGCTATGGATATGATATGAATGCTCCCACAAAGCTCCAAGATAACTTTTTAATACATCTTTGGCCAAGCAGTTAGAACCTTTACCACCCTGACTTTTTAAATTAACATTATACTTCTTGTGTTAACACAGAATTTTTAATGGATACTTGTCTGCTTTAGTAACAATTAATTTGCTGGATATTGTAAAAAATGGAGGTGTTTTAGTGATCACTCATAGGGACTCAATGTTAAGGTTGCAGTCATGTTTTATTCCACCTCCCCCCACCCCCACCACCAGGCAGCATAGATACATTGTTCACAAAGCTAATATGTGGAATTTAAGAAACAACAAAAGTGAATACAGGGTAAGGGGCGGGGGGGGAGGGGGGAGGAGAGAGGGAAACAAACCACAGGAGACTCTTCGCTATAGAGAACAAATTGAGGGTTGATGGAGGGAGGTAGTTGGGTGATGAGTATTAAGGAGGGCACTTGTGATGAGCACTGGGTGTTGTATATAAATGCTGAATCACTGAATTATACTCCTGAAACCAATATTGCAGTGTATGTTAACAAAATAAAACTAAAAAACAAAAACAAAAAAAACCCCAAAAGGTGTTTTTCTGCTTAGCAGGAAACTGCTCCTCATCCTCCAGCCCCTGGGCACCCATCTAAAACGAGTAGCATCATAAAGGCCAAATAAATGACTAATACTGATTAAAGCTATATCTAAATCACAATGTTTTACAATTCAAGATAGAAACAAGACTTGATTAATGTGATATAGCACCGATTTCACAGAAATCTGAAAAAGTGTTCTCTTTGTAAATGCCTCAGGAAAGACTCGTGGAACAACATAGTGATGAAACTTGAGCTTTTCCCACAGGATCCAAAGTATAATTTACACATAACTGCATCAGGTACACTAATAGTTTATGTAAGTACTGACTTTCAACTAGGTACAATCCTATCATTCTTTGGAAAATCTTTACTAATTAAATAAAACTGATATTGAACTATTCTAGTGGAAAGCAATATATAGCATGTGAGCTATGAGTCAGAGATAGATTAATCAGTGGAACAATGTGTAAAACAAAAAGAAAGAATGAGAAAAACAAGGAGTTTTATTTCCTAAGCTCTACTTTGAATATACACTTTTAAAAGATTAAGTTCTTTACACTGGAATTTAAAGTATCTCTGGGTGGCTAGCTCATTTGCTTACTCACATCCCTAAAACCTAAGATTAAGGAAATAATACTAAACAAGATATAAAACATCCCTAGGGCTCAATCTAACCATATGTAAAATAAGGAAAGTCCAGGCCAAATAAACAGACCTGTTTTTATGACTGTAGAACCTAGAAGGACACACAGTAAAACTAACACTTCCATTAGGCTTTTAAAAGTAGGTAAGAGTCTTAAACCCAACCATTAAAAAGTGTCAATTACAAGTCTCAAACAAAAAGTCATTTTTTATCTTATCAATGTGTCCAAAATGATTTCCTTTTTTCTCCTTTCTTTTCTCCTTTTTTTTCATTCTAGTCCAATCTTTAACACTGTGTCTTCACTGTAGCTAGAAAGAAATCCAAATGTTAGTGGCTCCAAACAGAAAGATGGGCATGTCTGTTTTTCACGGGATTCCTGATACAAACTAAGTATAGAACCTAAAACAAAGCCAAGAATAATTATTTCCAGTTAAGTTGTACAGCAATAATTTTGGATGTTTACCACAAAAAGCCATGTCCAGACCAGTGGGAGGTTTGACAGGCCTCAGCAGTGTCTCAAAGTAACCAACTTATCAAGAATTAAGGTGAATAGGAACAGATTAACAATCCTCTTTGGGTGAAAACTAGATTAAATTTTATGACCTTGTTTCTTTTAGGATGCTCATTTCTGCATCTTCTTGAAATAAACTCCTTATATGTACATACATACCTCCAAATGAGCAAATTCATGTCTATTAATTCAAAATTAAAATCAGGCTTTGCTTGAAGGCCACGGCACAGTACTAAGGAATTGTCAGCACAGAATAGAGTAGAAACAGGATTTCTGTTTGCAATCAACATTTTATATGATTATTTGTGATCTTTGATTACACCAGGCATCACATTTTCCCTACGACAGAACCCCATAGCACCAGAATGTTGGCATGCATTCAGGAGACAGCCAAAACTGTTTTTTAACTGACAGTGATATTCAGGTGGAAGAATTTATGAATTTTTATAAGAACATATTTAGACCTCTAATCACCTTGATTCTGAAGCAGTGTCCTGTCTAGTCCAACAGGAAAAGAAGGAATGACATTAGCATACAGAGAGATATATGACCAAAATCAGGATTTTAGAATAAAAAGGCATTTCCATTAGTCATCAATAAAGCATACAGTTATTTCAATAATGAATCGTGATATGATAATACTATTTTTATCAGTGAACACAAGAGAACTATGTGGAACCAAAATTGTACTACAAAGTACTTCAGCAAAAATCTTATTTTCTCACTGAAAAGTCTTATAAGTGAATAGAAGTAATGACTATCATTTTACTTTTGACCAATTAACTTCAATATAAATGTTTTCTTGGTTAAAGGCTTAAATGCTGAGAAAAAATTATAAGGAGTGACAAAGATGCCTATTGATAGAAAGGATGTATCATATTTGATAAATATTATATAAATGTACTATATCATCACAGTTATGGTTCAGCTACTAAACAATGAAATGACATTAAATTTTTAAAAATTAATTCAAGGCAAAACAAAACATATGCTTATTCCCTTTCCTTTATCATTTCAAGGCTGTGCAGATAAACCTACTAATCAATAAACCATATTAAAAATATCTTGATTCCTTTTTCTCAGCCTACTACTGACATGTTTTTAATGATTCAGAATAGAGGTCCTAGAGAAGGATGCCTAATCTGAGTTTCAAATTTTCAATTTAATAGGCTTTTTAAGAAGTAGTATATATTAGCCTATATGCTAACATACTCTGTACCTTATTTGACTGTGCATATTTAGAGATTCACTCTATACAACTAATAAGATGCGAGGTACTCAAGTGAAAAGAAAATTGTAATTCATAGTATTCTGAACCTCATTCCTCTCAATATTCTGAATAGTTCCAGATATTACAGTAATTGTGTGTGCTTCATGTTCTCTCTGAAAGGCGTGATGAGAAATGTAGATTCAGAAATCACTGAATTAAAACCATGCTCTTGAGTATCCTCATTCTTAGGAAATACATATTAAAGTATGCAGAGTATTAATGTATGAATGGAAGTAACCTATTTACAAATGACTTAGAATAAAGAAATATATACTCATATATGCACGTGTGTGTGTACACATATACATATAATATGTGAATAAACAGAAGGAATGGTAAAGAAAATGTGGAAATTTTAAAAAATTGATGAATCTGGATAAAAGGTTTTCAGGAGTTCTCCATATTATTTTTCCAAATTTTCTTTAACTCTGAAATTATTTCAAAATACAAATTGAAAAAAAAACCCTGTCCCAGATTATAACTAATAATTTATGTCTAAGTGACTTACTAGTTGAAATAAACCTATTAATAGTGAATTTTGTCCAACAATTTTACTACTGTGTACATAGTCCTCAATAATGGACAGATATGCTAATATCCAGGACAACTAATAATATCCAGGATAGCACTCTTTTAATGACCCAAAACTAGAAACAACCCACATATTAAGTGGAATACTATACAGCAATAAAAAATAAATGAACTGAACTACACATAAAATGGGGATGAATCTCATAAAGTAATGTGCAATGAAAGAAGCCAGAGTAAAAGAACGTATGCTGTACTATTCCATTTATACAGAGTTCAAAACCAGGCAAATATGAACAATGGTATGAGTGATCAGGGGGAAGGGAAGTGATTGGGTGGGAAGAGGAGAAGAACCATGAGAGTACTGATAGCATTCCATTTATTGAGAGGTGGCGACATGGGAGCATTCACTCCGTGACAATCCACTGAGCTGTATGCTCAGGGCTGGGGTACTTGCCTTTTTTTTTTTTTTAAGTTTATTTATTTTGAGAGAGCGAAAGAGAAAGAGAGAGAAAGAGAGAGTGCACACATGAGTCGGGGAGGGGCGGAGAGAGAGAATGCCAAGCAGGCTCTGAGCTGACACAGAACAAAGCCTGACTCGGGGCTCAAACTCACTAATTGTGAGATCATGACCTGAGCTGAAATCAGGAGTCAGACACTTAACTGACTGGGCCACCCAGGCAGCCCTGATTGTTATACTTTTCTATAAAAATAAAAATTTTAAGTCTCTTTTTGGCCTGCTGGGTCTATGCTGGTCAAATTACCAAAAAAAAAAACAAAAACAAAACTGTACAGAAAGTACAGAAAAATGTACAAGAAAGTGCTCTCTGATTTTTCGCTATTCTTAGAGCCAAGAAAATATTACAAAGCACAGAAAACAGGATTATTTTTAATGATCCTACAAATTTAAAAGTTCTCCATTTGTTTAAATATATCACTTCAAGTAAGATAGCTATAAAAAGTGAAAATTTTCAATGCAAAACTAAATACACTTACCCTCTGACTTTAATATCCTTCTTTAGAATGAGATACAGAGGACTAGGAAGCTTTGAGCAAGAATAATGCACACACTTAAGCAAAACTACTGAAGACAGATATGTAACACACTACAATATAAATAATCTAAAAAAAAAAGCCACTGTTTTGGCATTCTGCATTCTGTTCACAGCTAACCTTTGACCTTCTCAATGATTTTTCCTAATTGTCACTTTTGGGCAGGGTTCTGTTTCCAGAAGAAAACTAGGATTGCCCAGATGCTCACTTTAACTAACATAACAATAAGAAACTGCCAGTATGTTTCATTCAAAGTGCTGTACTCTTATTAATAGGTAGTACTATAGACATAAGGCAAACTGATATTTTTATATGTGTACGTTCTTGGTTCTCTCAATTCATGGCATATTCCACATATACTACACTGTTTTTTGTAGCTAATTTCTTTTCAACCTTCTCCCATAAGGTTGTCCCTGAAAAATCCCTTATTTACTTTTTTATATTTATTTTTTAAGCAATCTCTACCCCCAAAGTGGGACTCAAACTCCCAACCCCAAGATTTAAGAGTTGAATGCTCTACCAAGTGAGTCGGCCAAGTGCCCCCTTGAAAAGCCCTTTAAAATCAGTTCTTCATTCATTTTCTTCACTAGAAACTCAATGTATGAACATGACTTTGTACTAATTCAGAGGAAGTTCAGATTCAAAATTTTTTAAATCCAGTATTAATTATCTTTCTTAGAGTGAAGATAATTGGCACACATAGACAAAAGATACTCAGATCATTCAAAAATTAGTCTAATTTAACCAGTTGCTGAAGGTTACCTAGTTAAATGCTAACTTTTGGGATTTCCTAAGTCTAAAAGAAATGGGGCCAAAAAGAAAATCTTAGTGACACACAGGCTGGTTACAACAGGTATTCCTCTCCTTGACTGCAAGAATTGTCAAATATCAAATGACTAGGAACAACCCAAGTCTATCAGCAAGACAGTGGATAAACTGTAGTGTATTAAATGGAATACTATACAGCAAAAAAAAAAAAAAAAGAATGAGTCAAGCAAGCTACACCGAAGACTGGAATGAATATCACAAACTTCTAAGCCAGCAACAATCCCTTTAGAAGAATTCCCAAGCTAACTCAACACTTTTCGAAGGCTATCGATATCCCACTAATAATTTGAATAATCAGTAAGATGTCATAATTTTAAATTTTTTAAAAAGGCAATTCTCCAAAAATCACTACATCTAATTTTGTGTACTTAAAAGCACAAAGATTTTAAAAGCTATACATTTTCAATACTGAGAACAAAACAAAATCAGATAACTACAAGACTCAAGAAACCCTTCATGCTATCTGAAAGAGCTGACATCAACATGATCCTGTACCCATTATGTATTTTACACTGAGTTTTAGAGAAGTAAATCTATGTCATAGAAAAATCAAAGAAATGCCTAGGAAATATTCTATATACTTAAAAACTAAAGATATATTTATCTATCACGTTAATACAGTTGGCTTATGGATTCCGTATCATATGTCCAAAGAGGCTAAGAAGAAAAAGCACAATCGGAGGAGACTTGCTTAGTATGTATTAGCACCAGGTCTTGTTGCAAACAGTACAAAGCTTAGACTCTGGAGCATACAGCAAAGAAATACACAGTACAAAGATATAATTCAAAAAGTTAGATGATCGTGTTATTAAAGGCTTTGAAACACTGGTTTTAAAAGTTTTCTTGATAAAATTCATTGGAATTGAAGCCACTATATTAGAAATGGATTAGAACAAGCACAACGTATGGATGCATAAATGTCACTCCAAAATTAATGAGCCACTTTTTAGTAACATATCAGCATATCACTGCAGAAAATTTTGCTTTGCAAACAGAGGACACTGATCTCACCTGATTTCATTTTCATACTGTGGGGACAGTCTACCTGAATTCTGGTAAAAGCTTTTCAGGAAAGAGGGGGCAGTGAAGGAAGGGGCAGAGAAGGAAGTGTGAAGACTTGGAAGACTGGAGGAAGAATTACTCTCCTTGGGCATGCGCCGAACTGATGGAAGAATGCTGAGTACAGAAAACACAGCAAATTTGTCTTAATTTATATTTCGGCAAAATCTTCATTCACTATGAAAAAGCATATAAACAGGTTCTTGCTATTAATTCAGTCTTGCCTTTCAAAGCTCAGGGCTGGATCTTCTAGGGAAAAAAGGAAACATGCAGTTGTCTGTTGAAATGACCATGACCTTGCTCACTCCTCACAAACTGAATTCCTCACCTGTGCAGCATGTCCGACCATACGTGTTTGTCTCTAAAACATTCTTAACAGTTTTAGGACAAACAGAGTTTATTTTTATGTGCAAAAGATACTTCAAGGGAAAAAAAAGTAGGAAAGCAGAAATAATTACAGGAAACAAGTTCCTGTAAATGATTATCAGTAGTTCAAACTCTTAACTATTTTAAGTCTAAAATAATCTTTTAAATTCTTAATAATTTTTCCCGGACAAAAGAGACTTCGTGCCTTGTGTAAATATAAATGAAGCAGTCATTTTTTTAAAAAATCTTGATATACACATGAATTGTAAATCTTTTTTAGAAAAGAAAATCTGAGAAAAATTAACTCTATTACTCTACTTTATTTTCATATATCCTAAGTATCTACCTTATTTTTAAGTATCAAATCAGTCAAAAAACAACACTGAAGATAAAACAGTATCCTTAAACTTAATGTTGATAACTCTGATAACAACTAATATAAAAATTCCTTTTACTTAGAGTTCTGGGTTGTTGTTTTGTTTTTCCCCAACCGGGATCACTATCAGACTCTGTTTCCCATATCAGACTCACAGGCAAACTAGAGAAACAAAATTAATTCTAGGATTTAAATTCTGACATGTGCTACACAGGAAGATGTGAAAGCACTCTACAATTCTGAGTTTACCTCCTTTATTATATATTACCAAATGCCAAACAATTTTGTTGAATTATTTTTTAAATACCATATAAAATCATTTCTAATGGACACTCCTATCAATTATTATATATGTATTCTTCTTTGCAGATATCACTTTATTCTAGATAAAATTTTTAATAACTTTCATTTTTGGCTTTAATTTATTATAAAGTGTAGCCAAATTTTATGTCATGTAGGAAGATAGCTTAGGTGGTTTTTTTAACCCTTGTATTTTATCATAGGCTAACAGGAAGTTCTACTTCTATGTACATTATTTTCAAATTTGCTGATTATGTTTCAGTAGAGTGGTCCTCAAGAAAACACTGAGTAAAATGTGTTGTCACCAAGTTTTTCAGACAAAATAAGTGTGTAATATCTTGTATTTTCCATTTTTCTGGGAAAAAAAAAAAAACAACTGTTTCTGTCCAAAATGCTTTAACTCTTCTCTTGGAGGGTACCTTAAATCCTGCCTTGTTTCTTTTAGTAACTGAAGTTTTTTACAATTCAATTTATTTTTCTGGTCTTTCTAAAAGCGAACTGTTGGCAGCATGAAGTCACAACAAATCTTAACTGCACAGTGACCGTAACAGGTGACAGGAGAATTTCATTTCACTTTCCAGAAAGAGTGTTGGACTCACCTGCACTGTTCGCTGGAGCTCTGCCTCAGAAGAGGGGAGCGAACACCGTGAGCTCTCCCATCCTGTAAATTCAGCTTTCTCTTTGTGCTTGAAGGTGGGTGGCTGAACGTGTGTGCCCGTCTTCGAAACTGTGGGGAGTCAGAATCCTCTTCAGGGAATGTCTGCCAAGCTGAGGACAGTGGGGAGGCTGGTGGTGTCCCTGGTGGGGAGTCTCCCGGTGAATAGTCCTGCAAAGCAAGCAGAAGTGAGGTCTTTCTTTCCTACATGGATCATGGCAGACCTGCTTCAACACACAGCTCAAAAGTGACAGGGAGCCTCTTCTTCCTCCTGAGTCATGACAAAACTTTTTTTTTTTTTTCACTCAATCCATGCTGAAGGCTAATCAGTATCACCACAACCCATTTCTTCAGATAAGCAGCTGTAACACAGCATCCGTCAAGATAGGCAGAAAGAGAAAGGAATGATAAGAAAAAGTATTCTTTCTCCTAACACTTTGTGGTAAAATGCTATAGCTGCTGTACTTTTCTCATTGTTGCCAGAAAGATGAAAAGGGATCATGACCAAAAAAGGGTGGAGTCTGGATTTACATATCTACTGATTTCCGTGACATATCGCCTGCATGCTTCCTGTACTGTCAAAACAATATCGTGATGCCTGAGTATCCAAGTTTCATAGCAAAGCCTTCAGGAAAATAAAATAAAGCCTGTTGAGTACCTTCATTCACTGTGGATATTTCTATCCAATGACAAGTTCCCTGAGGTAAATTTTTTTTAAAAAACATGAAAAACAGGAAATGAATGAAAAGTGAGCTATGCCGGAATGCCTCTCCTATTGCATGGGTGGACATCATAAATCTTTCAATTTAGACAGGTATGCTGTTTATACTTTCCAAAACAGGCACCACTGTAGAAATGTTTAGCTTGATAAACATGGGTGAGGGTTAAGACGCTCATAGTGAAACCAAATCCCCACTTCTATCAACACAAAGTTCAGTAAAAATATTTTAATATTTTCCATTTAAAATAGGTTGCATATACCACGGATGACATATTGCCTGATACCTACTGAGAACTATCTAGGAGATAACGAGGAACCTAATGTTACAGTTAAAAAAAAAAATGGGGGTAGCAGTAACATGACAGAACAAAAGATAAAAAGATCACCATACAAGTGCAATAATTAGATGACTTATTTTTCTGTGGCTTTGGATCAAAAGTTGCTCAAATACTGTGTTCCCACGCGTACCATCTCCAAAACAGCAAAGAGCCTGACAGAGCACCATTAGCCTGGAATAGGTGTTCTGTGCTAACATGAGAAAGCTGCAGTGGAAGAGAGCAACGTAATAATATCCATAACCTTCTTACTTTAAATAACAGTATTTTTCATTTATTTTAACATTAATCTAATATTTTAACTTTAATTGTAACAATAACATTTGCTAAAGTCACAAACGACTCATCACAAAACAACTAAGCGATACTGCCATATCAGCGCTGGTTTTTGCCAAGTTGCAATCAGCAGTAAAAACAGGAGCTCAGACGAGATACCTTCTCTGAAGCAAGACTGTTGGACCGTTCAAAGCTATCCATACTTCCAAGCCGGCCTCTCATTCTGTTAGCTCCCTGAGTGAAGAGAATATAATTCAGTTGTTCATGCAGTTTGAATTTTTACTTTAAAAACCATAAAAGGCAGTTGCCTCTTTATACTAGCATTAAATTGATCCTTTTGTGTTTCGCTCAGATTCATTGGCAGTATTAACAGCCTTGCCTGCACAGTAAACAGAACTTATACACAACCTATTTGCACTGCTTCTAAATCAGTCACTGGATAACTAGATACTCTGATCAAGGTTTTTAAAGTTACTCTGGTTACAAGGTTAAACATTCTTCATCCATAAGATCAGGAAAACCCCATAAGATCAAAGACAGCCCCATTCACTTTATGTCTCATACAGATAAACATAACCGTGGAAGGCAGAACACAACAAACCACAACAGTTATAAAGAAAAAGTTAAAAAAAAAAAAAAAAAGGGGGGGGGGGTGGTGTTGCGCCTAGGTGGCTCAATTGGTTAAACATCTGACTTCTACTCAGGTCATGATCCCATGGTTTGTGAGTTCAAGCCCCACATCAGGCTCCCTGCTGTCAGCATGGAGCCGGCTTCACATCCTCTGTCTCCCTCTCTTTCTGCCCCTCCCCCCTCCACAGCTCTCTCTTTCAAAAATAAACATTAAAAAAAAAATTTGAAAACATCCAACCTCCACAATACCTAGATTAAAAACAACATAGTTCACATTATAGGATTATAATAAACAAGTTTTTAAAAACTCCATTGGAGGGCTGCTTGGTGGCTCAGTTGGCTAACTGTCCAACTCTTGATTTCAGCTCGGGTCATGATCTCACGGTTCATGGGTTCAAACCCCGCATCGGACTCTGCACTAACTGTGTGGGGCCTGCTTGGGATTCTCTCTCCCTCTTCTTCTTAAAAAAATGAGCTAAGGAATGCAAATTACAAACAACTGCATCGTAAAATGTATACATTCAGCTTCATTCATTCTTCCATATGAAAACTATGTCAATAAAACATTTCTCTCTAGAAATGCTAGACTACCCATCAGTCTGCTTCAAGACAGGTGAACTGGTTTTTGTGGGGTTTCTTTGTTTTTTGTTTTTGTTTTGTTTTTTTGTAGTTGTTTGGTATGGATTTCATAGATGATCTAAGAAAGAGGAACTGAAGAGATCATCTCATCTATTACATATTCTCCTGTGATTACAACTACTATCCTTGTACAATCTGTTTTTCATGTAGTCAACAAGTGCCTCAGCAGTTACTAGTTTATTATGAAAGTCAACAACAGAACTCAGTATGGCCAAACATCACATAATCCATCAACTGCCATTTTTTTTTTTCTTTCTCTTTGAGCTACCCATTATAGAAACCTCTGCCTTTTTACCTTACTCTGGACAGGTTGCAATTTAGACTTGCCAGTATTTTCCTTTACTATCAACCTAGACATTTCTTTTAATACTACCCTATGTTGAAATGTGTCTGTGATCTTAAGTCTTCCTCTTTTTTACTTCCTCATTTTGGTGGAGTGCATACTCCAGGTGCCTTCTGAGAAAGGGACACTGGGGTATTTTCTCGTTCTGTAACTCCTACCACTCGGCGTTTGGATCTTCAGACTGATCCTTTTTTCACCTTGTCCTCCTATTCTCCATTTCCAAGAAACAGAGTTTCTTGGAAAAGTTTTCCAACTCTAGCTTCCCAGACTTCTGTTGAATTTTTCTTTGGATGTCTTCTACCAGAAAGTTTTAACAGTTCTTTCTTGTTCCCCCAACTGGCTGCTGATTCAATTGTTCACTCAGGTGACTCTTGTTCTCTCTCAACTGACTCATTTATATGTATGGTATCCTACACCTGGTTTCATAGAAGCAATACTTATTCTTATCTACGTATATCAATTATAGTTTTCTATTTCTGTTGGCACCTAAATAACAATCATATCAACAGCAAAATTGATGGCCACATAAAATATCAATGAGTACCTATCACCTTCTATATACTATGTTGAGCATTTTATAGTGCATTATCTCATTTAATCCTCACAGAGTCTCCAAGGTGGATATAGTTACTTAGCTCAACTTTACAGTTAAGGAGACTGAAGTTCTGATTACGTTGCCAAAGTTTACACTGCTAGTTCAAGGACTGGGCAGCAATTTGAACCCAAGAATTTCAACTTAGCAGTGGAACTCTTGAGCTCATATTCACTGTTATCTCCTGTAAACAGAACTTGGTGAAAAGTGGAATTGCTAATAAAACTAAGCAGCCTACACTGGTAATTTTTCAAATGTCCTGCAAAGAACCTGATCAAGGTTCTTTCAGTTCTTCAGTTCTATGCCTAACAACAGACACTTCCAGTAATAAACTATATTTGTGGCGGATCAATGGTTTGGTTCATGTGCGTGGCCAAAAGGAAACTATTGTGAGGACCAGGTTGTTTTTCCCATTATTTTTTAGCTGCTACTTCCAGGCCAACCTCCCTGCTTATCTTAAACAGGTTATTTGGTCACAATAAGGGGACTGGTCAGACAGGTATCAAGTCATTTCCATTATTAGAAAAGCACTTAAATCACACATTTTAGTCATAGCAGTGTTTTATCCATGTGTTTTGTGTGTGTGTGTGGACACAAAGAAATACAAATTTACTTTAAAATTATGCTCTAGGGGCACGTGGGTGGCTCCGCCGGTTAAGTACCAAGCTCGTGATTTCGGCTCAGGTCATGATCTCACGGTTCATGAGTTTGAGCCCTGTGTCAGGCTCTGTGCTGACAGTGCAGATCTTACCTGGGATTCTCTCTCTCTCTCTCTCTCTCCCCCTCTCTGCCCCTCCTCTGTTTGTACGCACACACTTGCCCCCATCGCTCTCTATCTCAAAAATAAATAATTTTAAAATAAATAAATAAATAAATAAAATTATGCTCTATCGTGGTCATTAATTCACACATTTCAACAAGGAAGGACAATGGATAGTACTCTGAGGGAAGCATAAAATGAGAACTGTTTTCCAATGATGCATACTTTATATTAATAAATGTTCCTCTTTTGGAAATATTTATCTATACATAAACACATTAGTGAATATTTCCCTTCTATAAAACTTCAACTAATGAAAAAGCAACAAATACCCAGAATACAGGACTCTGTCTTTTCACCTCTGAGCAGACAGCTTTTCCAGTCTAACTGTCTGATGATTTGGTAATACATGTGGCACGCCTCTTCCTCTGGACCCACTTTTTAATTGTTAATGAGCTGAGCTTCTGAGCATTTTAAAAACATATCCCATTTCATAAACAGCTATAGTTAGTTAAATCAACTGTCTTCACATTTAAAAATGGCAGCAATTATGAGCCAAAATCTGTGGCTGGAGTGCCAATCTTCTACCATATAACTCAGAATGAAAATGATACACTGATCAGTTTTAGAGGTACACAAAACCCCTCTTCTGAGTAACCTTTAACACACCATGGATAGCTGCCAACCTTCCCCTTAAGTCCATTCTGCTGCACATGGTGCAAGCAAGATCTTGTTGGGTCACATAATTTATGGCACTTGGCAGCACTGTGGGGCACAAAAGCTACACCATCCGCCTCGACCAAAATAGATGGGCTGTGTGTGCCCTTGCCAACAGAGTTGTTGCAGCCACTCAAGGCTATGTATGTGGCACTTCAAAGTCAGCCGTGCAAGTGCTGTGCAGAACGCCAAAGTACTAAATGGGGATGAGGAGAGTAATATTCTAAGCACCCTCGGGTCATTCCGAAAATGACAAGGGTTTCAGAGCTTCCCACTGTCTGGACCATCTCCTATCTACACTGCGATACTTTCCTAACATAGTGACATTTCATCCTCGTACTGATGTGAGATAGGCACAGTATCAGGATGCCCATTTCACAAATGGGGAAACTAGCTTAGAAGAAAATAATTTGTCCGGGATCATACATATAAAACCTACTAGGGCCGGGTCTTGAATTCAGGTCCCCAGACCACCTACTTAAATGGCCTTTCTACTAAAATTCTCACTAAATACAATGGGAGATAGGAGAAGGAGGGCGGGGAAGAGGAGAGGAGGGCAGGAGGGAGTGAGAAAAGGAAGGAGAGAGAAAGAAGGAACACAAGTAACTTATAAATACTGGGGAAGAAAAAGATAGGACAATTTTATGAAATGGTGCCTTAACACACTTCTGATTAATCTTGTAGAATACTCTTTTCCTACATTGTGTCTTCTGCTGATAATAGGGTTGGTAGCTGATCACTTTAATTAAGAGAAATATCTATAAAGTATTTTGAGTTCAGGCAAAGAAGAAAGAACAAGAACACCCTATATCAGAAGGTACTATGTCCTAATGCTCCCCTGCACTTCACTTTCCTGACCCTAATACTTGTGACGACAACAGGCTAGTGATTTTGTAGACCGTCCCTCAATTTGGGTTTGTTGATTCTACCTCATGATTAGATTCAGGTACTGCTCCTTTGGCAGGAATACCACAGAACTTCTGTACTCTCTGTATCAAGTCGCACAAGATTTCAATTTGTCTCATTGCTGATGACGTTCCCTTCGGTCAGTTGACTGAGGTGGTGTCTGCCAGTCTTCTCCACTGTGAAGTTACTACTTTCCTCTTTGTTATTAAAAAGTATTAATTAAATCCAGTAAATATCCTGATCATGATCAACTTCCAAGGTATTCATTTATGTTTCCTATCAGAGTGGGCTCATCGTTTCCTACTTCACACAACAGGTTACAATCCTTTGCTATCATTTATTTTGACGTTTATATTGCCTCAGATGTCAAGTGTGGGAGCCCTTCAAGGCCTTTTTAAAACTTTTTAAAAAATGTGTTTATTTATTTTTGAGAGAGAGCTAACAGGGGAGGGGCAGAGAAGGGGAGAGAGAGAATCCCAAGCAAGATCCACACTGTCGGCGCAGAGCATGATGTGGGGCTCAAACCCACGTACCATGAGATCATAAACTGAGCTGAAATCAGGTCGGACGCTTAACCGACTGAGCCATTCAGATGCCCCTCAAGGTTTTTATGACATACCACCATCTTTCTTTGAGCATTCCCTTATTATCTAAAATACCAACATACTCTGTTTATGGTCTACTTCCTTTTGAAGTCCTGGAATCAGTCATTTCTCCCAGGATCCCAGTTCCCTCTTGTAGAATGATATGCAGAAACCAAACCTTGGGTGCTTGGTGTCACCCAAGCAGGCTTAATTTATTCACTGTTATTTGCAGAAAAGCTGTTCCCAGCTCCTATCAGTGGACAGAGCCAGGGACCACATACAGATTTACACACACACACACACACACACACACACACACACACACGTGTTAATACATATACACGCATTACATATTATACATAAAACTCTATTATTCAAAAATATATAGATAGATAACCAGGATTCCATACTGTTACCTCTGAGTTGAATCCAACAACATGGGATTTATTCTAATTTCTTCCTTTTTCATATTTGTAATTTCCTTTTACTAAATCCTTAATACGTTTACATATTTGACCAGTCCCCTGTGTGTTAAAATCTCCACAACTGACACCTCACAGACACTCTCCTCATCCTACTCAGGTTCCAACACCCCATATCAGGGCTGCCACGCCCACCCACAGAGGCCATCCCCACCCTGCTCAGACTCTAACTCCTCATAGCAGCACCTTGAATGCCTTCTCCCCTCCACTCACTCTCACTCTGACATCCTGCACTGGGCCATCCCTATGCAGGACTGGCCTCCTCATCGGCTAAGGCTCAGACTTCCTGAACCAGGTTACCCTCTTAAGTTGACACGCTCCTCACCACACTCTGGTTTTCACAGGTTGCATTGGGCCACCCCACACACAGCACCCCACAGGCTCTATCTCTCTGCTCTGAGCCACTGTAACTCTCCCACCCTCCAGCCCTAACACCTCTACCTTGCCTGATCTCATCTGACAGTTTTGGACTGAACCATTCAGGAAGAGAATAATGGAAGGGAAGAGAAATCACTTTGATTTTAAAATAAAATATACAAATTTATTAAATGGAATATGTAGATTTCTATTAATTTACACTGTTTTCAGCATTTCCTGTCAGCTCCTAATAATAGCAAAATGAAGTATTTTGAGTTCCTATACATATATATATATATATATATATACATATATATATATATATATATTTCTACTACTAAATCTCTTGCTCAAACTTAGATATTAGAAGCACCAGAATAAATCATGAGATTACTTTAAATAATTTAACTATATTAAAGCTATCTTTGTGGTTTATTTTTTTGAAAGGAAATATTCTGTGAGACAGTTGAGAATGAAGTAAAGCAGTTAGTAAACACAGACATCAATATCTAATTAAGAGTCTCTGTTTAATCTTACCCTTGAGAAGATATTTTCCAGGGAGCTAGTTAAAGATCTCTTAGCTTTATTTTTCAGAATGTCAAGCTTGAACCTTCCACTGCTTGTTGCATTTTCCGGGATGGTACTATTTGAAATTGTCTATAGAAAGAAAAACAGATAAATTTTAGTTTGGAAACATTCAGGGTTAAATGAGCCTTTAAATACAGGCTTGACTAAGCCATTAAAAACCATAACAATTCTTCTGTAGTTCTATCAAGGAGTAATAATTTAGGTCCCACACTGTGAGCATACAGATTATAAGGACAGGGGGTTACTTTTTAATATTGCAAGTAATAAAAAAACACAGAAGATCTCTCCTTTATGCCTTTCCTTTCTGCTAATATATTCCTGCTGCATTTAACAAAAATTTAAACTTGACATGTCAATTTTTACTGCCATTTTGACTAACAACTATAACCATCCCTCTTCAAGCCACATATTTTATACCCAAATTATGAAGGAAAACATAGAAAAAAAGTTTCAAAGAACAAAGCATCTAGTGAAACTGAATTCTGCTGATGACTCTGTTAAAATCCCATTTTCATTTGTGAGTGGATCATTTCTTTCAGACCAACAAATACTCATAGATACTACAAACTGTATGAGAATCTACAATATGTCCACTATATTAGATTCTCTATTTTATCCTAGTACACTAAAAAGCTACCATGGTTCCTAGTGGTAGAAAATTTCCAAGAAAGAAACTTTATTATTTGTTTGAGAAAGAAATATATTCACATTAAACAGAAACACAAAACAACATGTATCAAATCTGGAAGTGTGAAGACTGGTTGTGGGTCTCAGGAATCAAAAGATTGGTTGTGGGTCTCAGTGGTCAGGAATAAAAAGATAGGCAAGATTCAGACAGGCAGAAAAAAAGGGGATGAAGATGGTCCTGGCACTGGGGATGACAGCAAAATCCTAAAGACCAATGCCCATGGGGCAGTGAGACAGTGCAGGTGTTTGGTTAAAACAAAAGAAAGTAGTGGAAGGTTAACTTGGAAAAGTGAGGCTGGATATGAAACCTTGAATGGGAGGAATCACGGATCAGATTTTATAAGCAGAGGGGCATCACAAAGTAATGTCTGGGGGAAAGATTTATTGGAAAGGAATATTCAAAAATCATGGGAAGGACAGGGAAATCAGAGAATGAAAGACCAGACAGGAAAATTCAGCACAGTCATTAGAATTGGCTCCATGGGGTTAAGAAGTTACTGATTAAAAAAATATATATATGATCCCCTTCAAGAAAGGAAGGAAAGCCATGGATATGGATGTGAGCTGGACTGGGCTGGGGTGTATATAAATGATTAGGAAGGCATTCTTGTCAGGCTTTCAGGCAAAGAACATGACTAAAATAGAGAAATTGTAATGGTGCTTAGCACGATGCTTGACACCGTAGATGCTCGGTAAATACCAGGTAAATAAATGGAAAGAAGAAAGGAAGGGTGGGGGGGGAAGAGAGAAAGTGAGGGAGAACTTACTAAAATCCCAAGACTTTATGTTTCTTGACCTTCCTATATCACTGGGCATGGCTGATCTTCTAACTTGAACTTTTCTCCTACCTTGGTCACCCACCATGGCAAATTTCATTCATTCTCTTTCTGTCTTTTTCACTGGCACCATTTTAATTCCCTCATTGCCTGACATGCAGGTGTCCCTCAGTACCTCCCCCTTCGATTTCAAGTCTATGCCAGAGCCCAATGTCTTCCATATTTACACCATGAACTCAAATTCCTCTGTGGGCACCAAATCCATTTTTCTAATTAAATCTCAAACACATTTCTAAAATTGAACTCTTATTTCTTATTTCCATCCCTTTCCCCACTCTTGTTTTCTTTCTACATGTCCTAGACTAGTTTCATACAGTTCCCCAAAATCTGCAACTGTGTGGCCTCTACTAGCAATCCCCTTTCCCTTCCTTGACACATGTTCCCAGTCACCAAGTCCTAATGATCACGCCTCCTAAATGGTTCTTGCCTCATTCCCTTTCCCATATCTCCAGTAGTGCTCTAGCTCAGCTTCTCTCCAAGACAAAATAAATTCTTTTTTTTTAAGTTCACTTATTTATTTTGAGAAAGAGAGAGAGAGAGAGAGAGACCATGTGCAAAAGTGGGAGAGGGGCAGAGAGAAGGAGAGACAGACTCCCAAGCAGGCTCCGCATCATCCACGAAGAGCCTGATGCAGGGCTCGAACTCACAAACTACGAGCTCATGACCCAAGCTGAGATCAAGAGTTGGACACTTAATCGACTGTGCCACGCAGGCACCCCCAAAATAAATTCTTAAAGACAGAATCACTCAATCTATTTTTGTATACGTGTTATCCCTCTCTGGTACATACTTATATCATTGTCCCAATCCTGCCGTATATCTCCATATTTTACTTTATTTGATTACATGTCAGTTTCTCCTCCTCAACAGTTAGATGGCAGAAAAGAGCTGTCATTATTCAACCCCATTGCCTAGTACCTAGTACGCAACTTGATAACAGTTTGTGCAATAACTAAATGAGTTACTTCTCGCATATTCTATTATCAAATTCTCCGGATTTGAGAATGTGACTTCAGTCCTAACACTGTCAACCTCCTCACCCATCAACCTGTCCCACAAATCAACCATCACTATAACAGCAGAATTATCTCTTTAAATTACAAACCTGATCTCACACTCTTACTTGAAACCTTTCAATGACAAAGTCAGACTGAGCACTTAAGGCTCTTCATCATCTCACTGCTGCCTATCCTTCTAGCCATTATTTCCCCACCAATCCCCAGGTACATCCTAAAAATCCATTAAGTATGTTGAAGGCCTGCATGAAGTATGTCGTGCTCACAGCTACTGCAAAACTTTGTGCTCAATGTCCCTTCCTTTAAAAACACTCCCTCAAATTTTTCAATGAACAAACCATCTCCCCTAAAACTTCAGCCTCCCCCAAATTTCTTCTTCTTGAATTATTTAATTCTTCCCTCTTTCCTTACTCTCCATTCTGGCTCTAAAGCAAAAACATAGCTATTTTTGAGCTCGCTGCACTTCTTTTAAAAAGCCACTTTGTTACCTCTATTCTATGTGTCCATTTATCTGTCTGCATTCCCCTTTCCAATATTTGAGCTCTTTCCTGGAAGATTCATTCATCTCTTTTTTGTTCACCATTATCACACAGCTTAGCTCATAGAAGGTTCTCTCGAAGAGACTATTCAATGCATACAATTCAGGAATCACTAATAAAGTGATATGTGATTTGTTCTGAATAGAGTGAAATACAGACTAATCTGAATTAGTGTTACTAGTAAATATGTCATCGTCTCCCTACATGCTGTTGTTGGTGTCTTGCTTTATTTACATGCAGCTGGAAACACATTCTCCACCACATGCACAAAAATACCATATCTTCCTTTGCAGCTAAAAGGGATGTTTCCAAAATACTACTGCTTCTTTGGGTGTTTGCTATTTACCCTTCAAGCCTGTGTAAACTTTTAACAAAATAAAATGTTCATATGAATTTGAAATAAAATGGGTTAATATAACTAAAACTGCATGTTCATTCTAAATCATGAACACTTACTATTACTGTTTTTATAACAATAATCCTTTTTTTCACATTTTAAAACTCATCGTTATTTTATCTCAATGTTAAAACCTCCCATAAATAGCTGAAAAATGAATCTGATGGGACTTTAGCCCTAACGATGAGAACACAAAGAAAAGAAACTCCTTTCACGTCTTCTGTGATATTTTGAGTAAATACATAAACAAAACAAAGGTAGGTCCAGGAAAAGAAAACATCTCACCGATGGGCCTTCTCCAATGTGAATGTGTGTCCTCTGCTTGGCCTCACACAGCTGCCTCAAATGTAAAATCACAAGTTCATTCTCTTCCTGGTCGCTGACTGGCTTCATTTTCTGTCCAACAGACAAACCAAGAGCACATGATGGCAACACAGCTTCTCTCATCTTATTGTATTCCCTCTTGGTTTTATGTGTCTGGCAGACAGACATAAATAACGCTAAGTGTTTCACTGCCCTTAGAAGCAAAAGTAACAGGGGCATTCTCATTACTATCATACACAGTTCAAGAGAATATATATCTTTAACTTCAGAGAGAGAAGTGAAAAAAAAAACACTTATAAAAACAGGATCCAATTCTCATTTCTTAAATCTTATTTGTGAGAACTATAAATTATGTTACCTGGACGCGCTCAAAGATGTCTGCTTGCTCATTATCTGTCAGTGAAGAGAGATGCCTCTGTATTACCAGCTTGGCTCGTGGAGGGTAGAGACCTATGGAAAATGATGGAGATAAGTATTAAACACAGTAGCTGATGTATATATACATCAAAATGTATATATAATGCATTACAGACTGTCCCTTTAGCAGGCTCTGAAGCTAAATGTTCTCAGGGAGATGTGTTCCCACCCATAATAAACCTTGGAAACCTACCATGAAATGATTAAAGCTAGATGGAAACCTTACCTAAATCAACAGACCCCTGTCGGTATCCTGAAGTCAGAATTATTTTTTTTAACTTTTTTAATGTTTATTTATTATTTTTGAGAGAGACAGACAGAACACAAGTGAGGGAGGGGCAGAGAGAGAGGGAGACACAGAATCTGAAGCTTCCAGCTGCCAGCACAGAGCCTGATGCGGGGCTCGAGCGGACAAATCATGAGATCATGACCTGAGCCAAAGTCAGACGTTTAACCAGCTGAGCCACCCAGGCACCCTCTGGAGTCAGAATTATTAACAAGAAGTTTCTAAATGATACCAAATCAACAGCATAACCAGGTACCGTTTAGTATACTAACAAACTTTGACACCACAGAAACTCGTGGGTGAACACTAGCCTTGGCCAAAATCTCTAAGCTTAAACATGACCAAAAAAAAAAATTGTTTTTGAGAGAGAGAGAGAGAGCAGAGGGTCAGAAGGATGGGGAGAGAGAGAATCTTAAGAAGGCTCCATGCCCAGAGCAGAGCCTGGCACAGGGCTAGATCTCATGAAGGTGAAATCACGACCCGAGCCGAAATCAAGAGCAGGACGCTTAACCAACTGAGCCACCCAAGTAACCCAACGTAACATAATATTAATTTAATATTAATAATATTAAAAGGCAGAGCTCCAGCACAAACAGAATCTCTCCTCATCATGCAGGTCTTGTTTCACAGAACAAAATTTCAAGAATAACAATAGTATTTAGTGACATTTTTAGTGTTATTATTTTACCAAGAAATTGTTTACCTCTGTATATCATGTTATTTTTATATCTACCATACTCTTACACATAATTTATATCAAGTCCTTGGACAAAACATTTTTCCATGAAAACATTTTTGGTTTTATAAAAATTTTTTAAAGAGAAAAGAGTTATTTTCCTCTGAGTAAGATAACACTGTTTGTATTTGCTTTATATTTTATTACCCAAGTAGTATAAATTCCACATTTTTAAAATACTAGAACATTATAGATAGTGATAAATTTGCCTTTGATAGATACTAGAATCAGTGAGCAAAGGCATAAGAGATTTGTACAGATTCAAAGTATCTTCCCTAAAATATTTGTTGGCTCCAGGGTGAAGAATAGTACTTTTATGGTGGAAAATTGCTGAGAGCACCTTGAGCAGGTGATAAGGCCAGCATGACCAGTAATAAACTCCTCAACATCATGAGTCTCATGACAGGATGCACTGAGAAGGAGGCTGTACCATTTCTACAGTGCTCTTGCTAGGGAGGAGTGCCCTCGTTACAAAATTGAGAAGACATCAAACAGGCTGAACCAAGGGACAACCGGCAAAGTAATGGAGTGATGCTTTTTGGGAATGTCAAGGTCACAGAAGACAAGGAGACTGAGGAGGAGGGTGAAGTCACCACTACATATAAGGTAGAATCCTGACTGGGATCCTGGAATGAAAAGGACATGAATGAAAACACTGGTGAAGGATCAAATGAAATGTTTAGTTTGGATAATAATATTGTACCAATGTTAATTTCCTATGCTAAACATTGCACTGGGCTATAGAAGATGTTAACAATTGGAAAGGATAGGGATGAACATTTGGAAACTTTCTGCAACTGTCCTATTAATCTAAAAGTACACCAAATTAAAAGTTCTTTAAAAAAGAAATATAGGAAAAATGAACTATTGAAACCTCATCAAAATAAAAAGCTTCTGCACACCAAAGGAAACAATCAGCAAAACTAAAAGGCAACCAACCGATGGAATGGGAGAAAGATATTTGCAAATGACATACCAGATAAAGAGCTAATATCCAAAATCTATAGAGAACTTATCAAACTCAAAACCCAAAAAAACAAATAATCCAGTGAAGAAATGGGCAAAAGACATGAATAGGCACTTCCTCAAAGAAGACATCCAGATGGCCAACCAACACATGAAAAAATGCTCAGCATCACTCATCAAGGAAATACAAATCAAAACCACAATGAGATACCACCTTACACCTGTCAGAATGGCTAACATTAACAACTCAGGCAACAACAGATGTTGGCGAGGATGCAAAGAGGATCTCTTTTGCACTGCTGGTGGGAATGCAAACTGGTGTAGCCATTCTGGAAAACAGTATGGACGTTCCTCAAAAAATTAAAAATAGAACTACCCTACGATCCAGCAATTGCATTACTAGGTATTTATCCAAGGGATACAGGTATGCTGTTTCGAAGGGGCACATGCATCCCAATGTTTTAGCAGCACTGTCAACAATAGCCAATGTATGGCAAGAGCTCAAGTGTTCATCGATGGATGAATGGATGAATGGATAAAGAAGATGTGGTCTGTATACATATATATATATATATATATATATATATATATATACACAAACACAATGGAGTATTATTTGACAATCAAAAAGAATGAAATCTTGCCATTTGCAACTATGTGGATGGAACTAGAGGGTATTATGCTAAGCGAAATTAGTCAGAGAAAGACAAATGTCATATGACTTCACTCATGAGGACTTTAAGAGACAAAACAGATGAACATAAGGGAAGGGAAGCAAAAATAACATAAAAACAGGGAGGGAGACAAAATATAAGAGACTCTTAAACATGGAGAACAAACACAGGGTTACTGGAGGGGTTGTGGGAGGAGGGATGGGCTAAATGGGTAAGGGGCACCAAGGAATCTACTCCTGAAATCATTGTTGCACTATATGCTAACTAACTTGGATATAAATTTAAAAAATAAATTAAAAAAAAGAAATATAGGATATTATGTATTTTTCCAGATAAAGCAAAGTGTATGTGTTATTCAGCAAATTATATTTTCACTCAATTATATAATTTTAAAATGTATCCAAAAATTAAAAAAAAAAAAAAAAAAAGAGAGGTTAGAGTGGGAGAGAGCCAAAGCATAAGAGACTGTTAAAAACTGAGAACAAACTGAGGGTTGATGGGGGGTGGGAGGGAGGGGAGGGTGGGTGATGGGTATTGAGGAGGGCACCTTTTGGGATGAGCACTGGGTGTTGTATGGAAACCAATTTGACAATAAATTTCATATATTAAAAATAAATAAATAAATAAAGCACACACCTGCATAATGCAGGTAAGTATTGAATTCAAAATAAATAAATAAAATAAAATAAAATAAAATAAAATAAAATAAAATAAAATGTATCCAAGTTGATATACAGTTGAAATTCATTCCTATTAATTCATTGTATGAACATATTTCAGTTATGCTATTGATACACATTTGGGTTGTTTACAATTTCCCCTTATTTAAAAACAATACAACCTTGAAAATGTCACCTTCTGAACTCATGTAAGAGTTTCTCTTATCAAGACAAGGAACTGGTGGGCAATTTTAGGTTAATACATTTCTATCAACTGTCCCCCAAAATGGCTACACCAATTTGCACGACATTCAGCATCACATAAATGTATCAATATCCCCACAATTTCACCAACAGTTAATCTGATGAGTATCTTACTGTTTTTTCCATTTTCATGTGTCTGACATCTAATAAGGCTGAGAATCTTCTCATTTTTATTATTGGACCTTTTAATTTCCTTTTTATACAAGTGTTTTTTAATATGAATTGTGTCATTGCCTACTGGTGGTTTTATCTTTCTCTTTCACACAGTAAGTGTTCTTATAAATTCTGATTACCAATCTGCTATCTCCTTACCTCTTGTTTATTATTCTTTTTTTTTTTTAATGTTTATTTATTTTTGGGAGAGACAGAGACAGAATGTGAGTGGATTAGGGGCAGAGAGAGAGGGAGACACAAAAACCAAAGCAGGCTCCAGGCTCCGAGCTGTCAGCATACAGCCCGACACGGGGCTTGAACTCACAAGCTGTGAGATCATGACCTGAGCCGAAGTCAGACTTTCAACAGACTGAGCCACCCAGGAGCCCCCTCTTATTTATTATTTAGCTTTCAAATAAGTAGTTGATATGTAAAAATGTAAATCCTTATGAGGTCAAATCTATCAATGTTTTCTTTTAACAGTTACTGCATTTTTGTATCTTAATACAGGCTTTCTTGTTTAAGGACACAAGAATATTCTTATTTTATTTTAATGATTTTAATATTTTGTTTACATTGAGGAGTTTGATCCATCTAGAATGTATTTTGAGTAGGATAAGTGGAAGGAATATTTCTCTCTTTGGATAGCAAAATGATCCAACACTTCTTCCTGAGCAATTCAGCCTTTCCTCCAGAAATTTATAATGTTCTCTTTACTATACACCAAAGAATACTCCATTTTTGTAACGGTACAAATGTGAAAATAATGTGCATTTGGTATACTATACATTTTAAAATCTGAATATTACATTTAAATAGTCCTTGATCACACAGCTGAATGGATATTCAATCAACACTGATGTTCATCATCAATTTTGCCATGTGCCTATAATCTTGCTGTCTACTGAGCAGAAATCACAATTTGCATTTACAATGACTAGACCATTCTCTGCCGGGCTCTGGAGCTTGCGTTCTCCCCATCTATCATAATACCTCTCATGCCAAACTGCATTCACTGACTCACATGCCTGTCTTCCACTCTAGATTGTAAGCTCCTGAAGGCGCAGGCCGCATCTCAGTCATTTCTGTATCCCCGGTGCCTAGCACATTGCCTGGCACATAGCAGATGCTTAACAAGGGTTTCCTGACTTGCATTTCTTCTCTTGTGAAGTTGTTTTCAACCGTTTTTTTTTTTTGTTAGTAAGAGATACTGAGGAGAAAGGGGATGTGAGTCACAGAGTCACCTCTCCCTCATTTCCCCTCCTCCTTCCTGAGTACACTTTTTTTTAAAAACCTGCTTTATGATATCACATTATCCATGTCATCTTCAAATGTCCCTCAAAAACCATGCAAGGTTCATTCCAGTTCTATACTTTTACGGAAAAGAACATATCAAGTGAGAGGGGAATAAAAAGAGACTTCTATAAACAGTCGACATTCTGGGATGCCTTTGCCTCTCTTCCCTCATTCGACAAATATTTGGGCAGTTCCCACTAAGTCCACAGCAGTCTTAAGAATTGTGAGAAATCCAACTCCCTTCCTCGAGTCTGCCTTCAGAAAAAAAATAAAAAATTAAAAAGAGAACGAAAGAAGGGGTGGGGGGAAATGCCAGGCGCCTAGGAGAGAGACTGCTCACACAAATCTGACTGGACATGAGAAAGGACTCTTTGGGCCCTGATTTCACTTGGAAACAAAGAATGATTCAATGACAGGAGTGACTTTCTCACTTTCCCAAATGCCAGAGCAAATCTGCTTTTGCCCCGGGGCCAAGTTATACTGTACCTTCAACCCTCTCACAGAGCTTATGCAGAGAGTGCATGGGGCAGGCCTCGCACAGCTTGATCTGGGTCTTGGCACTCTGCAGGGCAGCTGCTGTGCTGAAAGCCTGCTTCAGAGTCAGCATTACCTCATCCACCTACAGGAAGAAACAGAACTCAGGTCTCTAAAAGTTTGCTTTCACGGTCACACATTGAAAGTCCAACGGCAACATGAGACGTTGTGGATGGTTGACTAAATAATAAATGAGGGAATTTGATGACTACAGAGCTAGTAGAGAGAAAATATCAAGTGTAACCTTAGACCTTCAATTATCCTATCATTGAAGCTGGATAAAGTGAGGCCATGTGAAGGTCTAGCACACTAATGACTTGAATGCTATTTTTGAATTCCACTGAGGGCTCCACCGTCACTGACAGTCAATCAGATCTTTCTTTAATTAAGTAGTATAACAGACTCCTTGGGAAGTTTTGTCTGCAATCCATAGGGAGCAACAAAAGAGGTTAAATGTTCACTTCTGGTAATAGGTATCCTATTTACTTCATCCTTCTGGATCATTTTTAGTGTAAAAACAAATAAAACATGGGTTTAAGCCAAGTTCTGGGGGAAAACAAGTTCCATTTAAATCAGGTCAAGGGAAGTCTGTGAAGCTTGCTCTGTGTCTGCTAATTTATTATCATTTCACTTCTGATTTACGACACTAAGAAGTTCTGACATCATGTTAGCGAACAGCTGGGTCTCACCACCAGGTCAGCAGTTTGAAAACCTCGAGCCAGTTTCCCCCCAGCCTTTCCAATGACTCAGTCAAGAAGTGTAAGTCTAGCATTCTAGCCTAGTGGTTGCTTCTTTGGGGTCATCCTCAACCACTGCTACACTGACCTCAGGCTCCGTCTCCCCTGCTGATGTAATCATCAATGTGAGTTGTGGTTTCCCCATATACTGTACACTGATCAAAGTCTAAAACTTCCATATGAAGCTGCGAGGTACCAAGGTCCTCAGCAGAGGCAGCTTGGCTATTAAAAACCCAAGTCTCTTTTTCCCCTCCCCCTTCAGCCTGGCTTAAGAAGAAGCTATTATAGAAAGGATTTAATTGGGGCGCCTGGGTGGTTCAGTCGTTAGGTGGCCGACTTCAGCTCAGGTCATGATCTTGCAGTCCGTGAGTTCTAGCCCCGCGTCAGGCTCTGTGCTGACAGCTCAGAGCCTGGAGCCTGCTTCATATTCTGTGTCTCCCTCTCTCTGACCCTCCCCTGTTCATGCTCTGTCTCTCCCTGTCTCAAAAATAAATAAACGCTAAAAAAAAAAAAAAAAAAAAAAAGGATTTAATCTACTTCTGCATTTGAGTGTATGAAGAACCTGCAATGAAATAACTTTATTCCTCTAATATTACTAAAAGGAGAGATCCAAACACTGAGCAACCAGTCGTTATTAAGTTGACTATGTTACCAATTTTTTAAAGGCTTGTGAATAATTTCACATTGTTCCATAAATAATGAATTATTCATAACGTCTGCTCTCTTACACCATAACTAAAAAATAAAAATTTCTCACTCTTGAAAACAAAAGCACCACATGTTTAATGCCTTTGCAGTTTTATTTCATTTGCCTTGTTGTGTATTCAAAAGCAATTTCAATGACTTGAGAACATGTTTGTTTTTATTTTCTTGTTTCTCATTTATTAAAGGCACCAAAAGGATGAATCCTCTGCTTAGCTTTCATGTGGAATTATTGTGTGTAATTATTAATACTGCTTTGTAAAGGGCCTCCAATGGAAATACTGAACTTTCACGTTTTCTTCTTTATTTCTAGATGAAACAAAAGCCCATTTCAATAGTATCTAATATGTGGCTACCAATTTCTTCCAGCCACAAATATTACTAAAAACTTTATCGGACTTCTAAAATTTTAAATGTTTTGCTTTTTTAGATCCATCATTTTTTTAGATGGCCTATAAATTCTATCATGGGATCAGAGCATCTAAAAGTTCAAACAAGTGCAGTATGAATAACTTGTTTCAGTCTAGATATAACAACAAAAATATCATAGGTCATGTTAAGAGGTTAAAAGTAAAGGACTTAACAAGGATAAATCCATAATGCCCATAAACATTTATGCACCAAACTTAGGTATTTCATAGCATTTAAGAATGTAAATGTAAGAATCACAGAATGTGTAAGGACTTCACAGGATTACCTAGTTCAATTCTCTGGAAAATGTAAACTATTAAACTCCATACAAATTCTGGGTCTTGGGAGCATGAGCCTTTTTTTTCCCCCATACTTTTCCTGGATACTGTTGTCTGCATCTGTGGGGTTTTACTTTTCCTTGGTCTATAGGTAGCAACTTCCATTTTTTTCCAGGCCTATTAGACTAATTTTGGAGACTGCAAAAGTGGTGTTTTCCATCAATCTCATGGTTTTCGTCAAACAAGATGAAGCCACCTGCCTACCGCTAATTTACAAGGGACGAAAGGCATACTGAGCATCTAAACTCGGGGTGAAAAACCCCAGGAGTCATGAGAACCACTACACTGTTTGTCAATTCACAGCAACTGCTACAAAAAAAGAAAAGAAAATGTGAGCTGTGTATTCTTTGTACTCAGAGAAGATAACTCAGTATGTGTGGTTTTGCAATACTTTGTCTTACACAACTGCCAAGCCACATCAATCGTAGCACTGCTTAGACTATAATATTTAATTAACTGTTTTGTTCTATATACCAGCTGCTTGAACTATCCTCATTTAATACAGGAAATCTCATTTAGTTTTTCTTCTAGCTTGGAGTTCTGATGCCCCACATTTCAGTTAAGATGCCACTGATAAAATTAGAATCAACAAGTTTTAAAAGATTCCGGCAAAGCCCTGTTCTAAGGAATAGCAATGCCCAAATGGAGATTTGGACACAGCTTCAGTGTAAGAGGAAGACATTCTCAGCCAGTCTGGGCTGTGGCCTTAGTCACAGAGCTTCCTCAGGTGGCAAATTCAGCACATTCTCAGACTTTCTACTCTTAACTCCCTGTTTCAAACACATGTATGAGGACAAAACAAAAATACTAAAATCTATAAACAAAACCAAACCTGTACAAGAGATTGAGAATAAGGTTTCATGTAGTTTTTCTTTCAGTGCAGGTTACTAGTAATCAGATTAACTGGCACCTAGAAAATGTCTGAAATAAGAGTCACACACTCACTCAGAATACACTGAAAGACCACCTGATACTCTAGTCTAGAAACGTGGGGGGATACAACAAGAATGAGGGTGGTTGTGGCCTTGTATGAGTCACCATCTAGTGGACTAGAAAGTTATGTGAACAAGTAAGAGAGGGCATTTATAGGAACTGTTAGGGACCTATAAACAATGTGTCGCAAGAGCACTGGCAATAAAGCAACTAAAAGAAGTCAATTCCTTTAAAAAAAAAAAAAAAAAAGGCATCCGAAAAAGCTTCACTAGGATGTACACAAATACAAAGCTGAAAAGAAGAAGGGGATTTAAGTGACAGTAAAGCAAGGCCAGGCTGGGGTCACATCCAATGAAGAAGTAAAGAGAATGTGAAAACAGGTAATGAAAGAATGGCAAAGTCTCCCTGTTCAGAAGCAGCACAGACCCTGGAGACCCACCAGGTCACCCTCCCTCCTGACAATATAAAAGTGTGAGCCCTGGCTGTGGCTTCTTCTCACACAGCAGACTCCTCACTCTGCGCAGCTAACAGTGACCTCAGAACGTCAGCTGTACTTGTGTGGGCCCCAGCCACTCACTGAACATCTTGATCCCATGTGTCCCAAACCACATGAAAGCAACCTCACACCAATCATCACACCAGCCTCTGCTGTCTGGCCCAGAGACCAGCTCGGGCCATGTGAGAATACGGTCACGAAAGGGAGAGGCAACCCAGTGGGGACCAGAGAAAGAGGAAGGCCCTTTTGCCATGCCAGACAATCTAGAGCTTGTCTTTTAACATGGAGGCATAATCTGGTTCCTGGAAGTTTTGTGAGAAAAAAAAACCTAGAGCATGATGCACAAAGTGGACAGATGACATATTAAGCCAGTGAGCGGCAGGGAGACTAGTTAGGACCCTAGAGTGATGATGGCCTAAGCAAGGAAGAGGAATGCCCAGACTCAGGTAGCAGGCAGAGAGGGAAAGGAGGAGAAATGGATAAGGGACTTTTCTACCTTTACCTGAACAGGATTTGGTGAACAAGGGGATACAGAAGGTGAAGGAGAATGCCTTATGATTTCTAAATTCAGAAGCTGGGTAAATGGAGCTGCTAAAATAAAACACGGAACACAGGACAGGTTTTGGAAAGGCAGAAGAGTAAGGGATCCCCGACATGGTGGAAGACTCAGCCTCAGCAAGGAAGAGGAACCATGGAAGGAGGGAGGGAGGGGTGAGCAGGGAGCAGGATGGCATATTCTCCTGGCCTTATTTTCTACCTAATGCTTACCTGGCTGGCACTTTCCAGTTCTGTGTCACTGTTCTCTTTGGCTTTCTCTTTCTCCTTTCCTGTCCTCATCTGCTCCCATGCCTTCAACTATCATGTATATGATGGCAACTCTCAAATTTCTATCTCCAATCCTGAACTGGACCCATTACACAGTGGTCACCTGGATCTCAACATGGGGAGTTTTTCTGGGCATGGTTAATTATCTAGCATGAGAACAAAATGTAAATGGAACTCTCTTGAGGAATTGTTAGTGATGGGAGTACTCTATTCCCCAGAGAAACAGGTTGAGATCCCAGAGGGCCCCAGGCAGAAAGTGCCTTTGTTGGAGCACCCGGGTGGCTGACGCAGTTGATCGCCAGATTCTTGATACCATATGGACTCAGGTCGTGATCTCGGGGTTGTGATCTCAGGGTCGTGGGATCGAGCCCCACGTGCAGCCAGCACTGAGCAGAGCCTGCTCGGAATTCTCTCTCCCTCTCTCTCTGCTCCTCTTCTGCTTGCGCTCTCTCTCTCTCAAAATAAATAAACAAAACTAAAAAAAAAAAAAAAAGAAAAAAGAAAGAAAGTGCCTTTGTACCAATTCACTCCCATTTCTTCATTTTTCCTACTCTCAGTGTCTATATGGGGAGTATGGGAGGCCAGAGTTGAGCAGAAATGCTGGCAATGTGCACCAAAGAAATGAGGAGAATGCTGTCTGGCTTGTTGTATACATCTAAGAGGTGTGTGTTTCCCCAGGAGAAATGCTTGCAGGCAGACTATATACCTAAAGACATATTTTTCTTCAAAGTATGGTGACAGAGCTAATGGTTTGTGTTAAAATGGTTAGGAGAGATAATAAAAGTGGAAGAAAAAGTAAAAAATGTTAGGGGAAAAATATCAAAATATTTTTAGTTGCTCACGTGCATTTCTAAGTTTGCCTTAAATATTTCTTCAGCTCCAGCTGCCCCCATGAAGGGGTAGGTAGAGGGAGTGAGGGGAGGGTGTTGGAAAGAAGAATCAACTTTTAAATTCCAAAGAAAGAAAATAAAGGCTAAAATAAGACCATAAGAAATAAAGTTTTTAAAAAATGAGAACAGTCGCTAATTAAGAAAGAAAGCCAAATCCTTCTCTGCTGATGTAAGCATTACCTCCTCTGAGATGTTATAATAATTCAGAGAATAAGAGATCCGTGGTCTTCCTTTTCGTCTTATCTAAGCAATGGGAAAAAGAACAGCTCTTTTCCTGTTATTAGTGTTTTCCTACCTTGTACAAATACGCCTGGTCACATGACTGGATTTGTTCAACTCCAGAAGGCATCTAGGCTTAAAAATTACCGTGACACTATGTTTTTGTCTTTCTACTATTGTGCTGCTTCAAACAGCAGAGACCTGTCTCTAGATGCCCTCTTCTTTTCCACTGGTGGCAGCTGCGTGAGGCTTGGGTGCACCCTGGTAGCCGGAGTGGGCAGGAGCTAGCGGACAACGATCAACCACTTACCAAGGATTCACTGGCACACTGGAACACATAACAGATATACTGGCTCAGCCCAGGCTCCGGTGACTCCCGACAGATAAAGCCAAAGTGATCAACATGCTTTATACCCTACAGTTGGGGAAAAAAGTACAGCGTTCATTGGAATATGTCCATTTAATCAACACTATGGAAATTAGCATCAGTTCTATGCTTTCACGCTTCCATGAATTACTCCTTCTCAACCCTGGGATAGGGGACATAATGACATAGCAAATTTGTGTGGTGGTCTTTTGACACATAAAATAAAGGGAGAGACCAATTCAGATTGCTTTGTTTCAGACAAACACTCCTGCACGCTGTGACTCTGACCATAGGAAGAAAACTATGATGGCGTGATTCATTGTCTCTTGTAATAAAACTGCTACTCGGTGTTTGCAAGTAATGGAGTTTTCAATTTATGGGTCTTCTTGGAACGAACAGTCTGATAGTTTATCAGAAGCCCTGTTCTCGTCTATATGAAGCTAAGAATCAGAAACACTACAGCTAACAATGCCCTAATTAAATGGCATGCAATTCCCCAAAGTGTGCACTGAAAATACTAGAATACCTGTCTATATGCATAGATATTCAAGGAGCCACAATGGTTAGAAAAATAATATATTAATGAAATTACTGCAGGTATCAATTATCCAAATTAAAAATCACTGTACTTTCTGAATGCAGGCTAAATAACCTCAGTTATGCTTAATAAAAAAAAATTGTGAATCATCTGTCAATTTCAGCCAGGCTGAATCCATACACAACCAATTAGGAGACAGCACCTTGTTATTTTAATAGCAAGCACAGTACTCTAAAAAGCCAGGTAGACAAAAAATTTAAAGTTGTCGTGAAATCACCTAAATCCCAGTGAAAAGAAAATAGGCTTTGGAGTCAGACAGATTTGTGCTTCATTCTTAGTTCAACCCATCTACAAGATATGAGACATTGTGCTGGGTTTCTAATAATGATCTCTAAGGCTCCGTTTCTCATTATAAAATAGTAGTAGTAATGGTACCTATGCCAGCAATTTTCAAAATTTACAACTAAGAATTATCTATAATAGTCACCAGCACATAACTTTGATAAATGGTAACCTCTATTACATATCTTGTAATATGCTCAGTCTATCCAATGGATATGAATAAGGGAAATCAATTCTGACCAAAGAAAAAAGTCAATAAGGAGGAATGAGGTTACAATTTATGAGGTAAAAGTAAGCTCCATCTGGCACAACTCCTTAGTGATTAAAAAATATCTTTTACTAGCTTAGTACTAAATGGGAAAAATTCATAGCACCTCATTAACTTAGGGAGACTTCAAGCAGTGGCAATGTCTCCAGAAAAGAAAAGCCACTCCCTTCTTCCCTATGCTTGCCAGGGACACAGTCCTATAGATTTTGCACAAAGAAACTGTTTGTAGGTGTGCATGTATTAAAAAGCAGGTCTGCTGTTGAATGTGGCCACATTGTATCAGTTCAGTTCTGTAGAGAGAAGTAATAAGAGCAGGGCACTCAGTAAGGAGCAGAGGTTAACTTGACAATTATTCTCATCAAAGGCCTTTCCACAAATGTTTAATTCTTTTTCTGCACCCGAAGGTTAGAAAACAAAGCTTGCTTTAGAAAAAGAGGGGGAAAAGCAAAAATCATGTTTGGACTGCTAGTTTTATATATTTGGTTTGGTTGGGGTTTTTTCCTTTTTTTTTTTTTACCCCTCTTCCCCCCCCCCCCCCCCCCCGCCTTTGGATGTTCAATGATCATTGCTAATTTTCTTACTGGGAGGTCTGAGGACTGGACAGGTGAGAGGCATAGCTTTTTAGAATGACTGTTGGTGTTCTGGGGGGCAGAAACTACACTGGTTTGTACATCACTTCTTCCTCTATACTCGCCACAAGGTCCCACATGTAGAAATGCTCATTCAACATTTATTGAACACTTAACTATTAAGCTATATCTTAACATTTTATTCTGATGCCTTACAGAATGAGACACCACAAAATAAGACACCTGCCCTCACAAAGTTTATGATCTTGCAGGGACTCTCCAGTAGGCAGGTAATTACAAGACTTAATAACTATTTTTTTCAGGGGTGCCTGGGTGGCTCTGCCAGTTGAGCATCTGACCTCTGATTCTGGCCCAGGTCGTGATCTTGCGGATCATGGGTTCAAGCCCTGGATCAGGCCCTGTGCTGACGGTGCAGAGCCCACGTGGGATTCTCTCTCTACCTCTCTTTCTGCCCCTCCCTGCTCATGCTCTTGCTCTAAATAAATAAATAAACGTTTTTTTTGTTTTTTTCAGTTAAAGTGAATATAATCTTTCTACCACATTTTTGGTCCTTTAAGTAGAATTTAGAAAATTACCATTTATCATTCCTATAAAGATGCTGCCTCTCTCTCTCTCTGTTATTAAAGTAGAAAGTTTTTACCTTCATGACATTATTTTATGTCACCATGTAATATAACAAATATTAGAATATTAGAAGCAAAACTGCATTAGCTGAGGCCAAGGTGAATAATTAACAAGATGCACAAAAGCTTGTCATTTTTGAAAGGAAGAATGTCTAACTATCATACCTATGGCAATGCTAACTCTGAAATTTAAAAATAAATAGGAAGTCCCAGGGTGCCTTCCTAGCTCAGTCAGTTTGAGTGTCTGACTCTTGATTTCAGCTCAGATCACGGTCCTAGGATTGGGTTATGGGATGGAGCCCCACATAGGGCTCTTCACTGAGTGTCTCAGAGAGTCTCTCTTCCTCTGCCCCCCGCCCCTGCTCACACACTCTCTAAAATAAAAATTAAATTAAAATAAAATAAAATAAAATAAAATAAAATAAAAATAAATGGGTAGTCTTGTGTGTTTGGGTTTTTTTTTGTTTTGTTTTGTTTTGTTTTTTTGGTAGTCTTGATTTTTCAACATTAAAATACAGAAAAGGACCTTGGCAAGATCTAGGTCCCTAAAGGTGCACCTAAGTCACCCCACTAGGAGAGAAGTTAATCCTTTTCTATTCCAGAGACCTCCACTGAGGCATCCTTGCATTCTTAACCTTCCCATATTTAGGTTTAGATACTCTCTCCACTCCAACATCTTCAAAAACTCTTTCTGTGTTTACAATATATTTAGGAAGCTCTAACTTTCAGACAGACATTGTAAATTATTACTGTGGACACTGGTGTAGGCCTACTATGACTTTGCACACATTTAGCTGTGTCAATAATTTCAAAACATTCAAATACACAGTTTGTGACCTAAAAATAAACAAAGAACAAAAATATACCAAAACGTTGTTTTTCCAACTTTAGCATTTACATTAAAAGAAGTTGAAAGTACTAGTTCTCCTTTTACTACCTACTAGGATATAAAGAGCAAACATGACTCAGTGATACCCACAAGTCCCACTGCCCAAGACTCTGAGGAACACTAACTGTGAAGGTATGTCCAAAAGAACTCTCCACCACAAAAATTCCACCAGAGGAAGGTATCTGATGAAGTGACATTACAAGGAGAAAGTGGTGACAAAAACGAGGGCCAACTATTAATATACTGAGGGACCTGGACAGGATTTTGTTATCAGCAGAGACACAAATACAAGAGCTCTTATTTAAGACAAATCCACTTAAAAAATTAAAATTCCAAAAAAATAGTAAAATTTGAAGGAGTCTAAATCTAGTTATTGGATGGTTAATTTAAAAACAAGATTAAGTGGGGCAACTGGGTGGCTCAGTTGGTTAAGTGCCAGACTTCGGCTCAGGTCATGATCTCACGGTTTGTGGGTTCAAGCCCCACGTCAGGCTCTGTGCTGACAGCTCAGAGCCTGGAGCCTGCTTCAGATTCTGTGTCTCCCTCTCTCTCTGCCCCTCCCCTGCTTGTGCTCTATCTCTCTCTCTCAAAAAATAAACATTAAAAAAAAAATTTTTTTTTTTAATAAAAACAAGATTAAGTTGGCTTCATCAAACATAAGATGTACCTTAATACATACCTGAGAACAAGAAGAGATATCTTTAAAATTCTTTTCAAGCACAACTGATTTAGTGTCTGGACTGATAAGGTTAATCTCAAACCGCCCAACCTTAAAAATAAAAACATTCCAGTTAATTTCAACTTGCAAGGACCCAACATCTTACTTTACAATTAAATATCCAAATAGTAATACAGATTCAATTGCTCACATATTCACATGTGCTTCAACACCCAATCCAACCAGTATTTCAACTCCAAATATCGGCTGCCTCACCACATTTCCTCCTTTTGTCCAAAGATCATGAAAATTAAACAGGTCTTAAGTTACGAGATACAAGAAACCTTTCTTTTTTTCATATTAAAAGTGATTGTCTTTTTAAAAACATGCAACCTTTCCTCACTTCACGATTTCTAAAGCACCAATTATTATATTATAATTGATAATCATACTTCCTCCCAAATGGTCAAAAGATAGTATTTGCAATTGGACAAATTAGTTAAAATTTTTGAAAACCAACAACCAGAGAAATTAACGTCAATTCCTGTTGCTAGTTAAAAAAACGAATAAATCCGACAGCCCCAAAAGAGTAAGCTCAGTGAGAGTTATCACCCAAGAAAAGACCATGGACACTTTTCATTACATGCCTAGAGTTATCAAAAACAAAAGAGGGCAAAACAAAAGAACCCATGAACCTCTGATAGGTCAGGATTACACACAGGGATTGTTTACCAAGGTACACTGTGGAATTTCCTTGCCTAGGGTTCGTTACCACAGGATAAAAGGACAGTCACTCATTTTTTTTTTTTTTTTTTTTTTTTTTTCCTCAGGAAAAGTCAGATCTTACAAGCTGAGGACTAAAGAACCTTTCCAGGGCTTTGTTTTCACTGAATTTCTTTTAGGTGCAACTTGGCATTTTCTATCTCCTGTACAAATTCGAAAACTACTTTTTAGAATGAAGATGTATCTTTTACATCTATAATACAGTCTGTACCACATTAGTTTAGTAACGGATCCAGTAAGTAGTCAGGCCCATGATGTTTCTTTAACCTTCTTCTTGGGTATAACAGAAGGAATTGGTGTGTTCTCATCTGAAAATACACCTGTGAGTCTCTAGACTTTTCCTTCTCTAAAGAAAACTTTCTCTAACCCCATGCCTATCTCACTTTCCTAGATTCACATCTTTAAATCCGCTGTAAGACTGGCTTTCTGCAGCTGTGTAAGAGACAGCCAACAACTTCCATGTAAGATCAATCTAAGGCAAACGCTGGGGGCACGAAGGAGAATCTACTTCATTGCTTTTTTTTCTCCGTCTCTCTGTGTCCTGTTCCCTCATTGCTTAAAATCCGCATTCCAGGTCTTCCTCGCAGCCCTGTTCTGCTCGCCTTTGCTCTTTTCTCCACCAGCCTAGTCTTCAGGCAGGGAAGAGCGGAGCCTGGAGGAGCGAGCGCAGAGCGCGGAACAGGGCGGGGTCGGCCCGGTCGGTCAGCGCTGCGCGAGGGAGCCCCGCCCGCATCCTCCCCTCCCCCCAACCCCGCCGGGGCGGCACCTGGAACAGCATCGTCCTATTCTTCTCCGAATCCGAGGGCTGTACGTGACTCGGCGCGCTGGCGTGTCTCCTCCGCGGCTGTGGTTTTTGGCTGTTCTCCTGAACCTTCCTTTGTAAGACGCCAGTGACACTGCTGCACCGAGACCGGAACTCCTGCTGTTCGTCAAAGCCACAATCTTCCAAAATCCGCTCCGGGAAGCCAACTCGAGAGCTGGGCAGCCCAGGCTGGCCGGCCGCGGCTGCGAAGGCAGGCTGGATGCTGGGGAGGCCATCCCCTTCCTCCGCCAGGACTTCTGAGGCTGCGGCCTCGAAGACCACCGGGTCATCGCCCGCCTCCGCGCCGCCACGCTGCTCGCCCTGGCTCTTCAGGCGCTGCTGCTCGTGCAGGCTGAACTTCTCGATGCAGTCGTCGATGAGGCTCGACGGGGCCTTCTTGTGGGTCACGGTCACCTTTCCGCAGTACAAGACCTCGAACTTCTGAGAGTTGTAAAAGGCATCCTCGTTGTCTTTGCTGGCTTTGGCATCCTCTTTCATGGCAGCTTTCGATAACTGCCTTATGCTGCTTATAACGTCAGGAACCTGGAAAAGAATTTAAAATCCACATCTCAGTTGAATATTTATTTAGAGACCATTTGCATTTACCCAGACTTGTTCTTTTCACACAGAATGCATTCCCATTCTAAATGATAACATATAGAAAGGAAGTCAGACCCCACACAAAGTAAAACTTAAATTACACTGTCAGACATAAATGACTTAAAAGTAGGATAGAAATTTAATATCAGTATTATACTTTCCCATTTTAAATGCATTTGTTTCCCAAAAACAAAACAGATTAAATAGGCCACCGCCAGCCTTTAATAAATCATAATATATCCTTTGAGTAGTCTGAAAAGTTACAATGATGGGTCAGTTTTAAAAAATTAAGATTTAAACAAAAGTATACACTAACAGATATCAACCAGGACTGAAAAAATAAATGAAATAAATAAATAAATAAATAAAAGTTATTATAAGTCTCAGCTAAAAGGAACCAATGCTTCAACAATGAGGATAAAATAAACTTTCTGGATAAGGACGTTAAGATCCAGACACTTCTCATCTGCATATTAAAAGCATAGTAAGATACCATTACATACCCATTAGAATGGCTAACAACAAAAAGATGAAGGACCCGCTGGGGTGTGGAGCTCTCATACATTGTATGCAGAAATGTAAAATGGCAAAACCACATTAGAAAATCTTTGGGGAGTTTCTCCGGAGTTAAGTGTAGATCTATCTCATGACCCAGTAATTCCACTCCTAGAAACTGAGCTAAGAGTCCTGAAAACGTATGTCCACAACAAAAGCTAGTCCACAAATACTCATAGAAGCCTTACTCACAATACCCAAAATAACCAACCCAAATGTTCATCAACAAGTGAACACTCACTAAGCATCAGGGAAATGCAAATCAAAACCACAATGAGATATATCATCTCACCAAATGGTTATCATTGAAAAACACAAGAGAGAAGTACCGGCAAGAATCTGGAGAAAAGGGAATCCCCATGTTGTGTCAGTGGGAACGTAAACTGGTGCAGGTAGTATGGAAAACAGTATGGAGTTTCCTCAAGGTACTAACCATGGAACTTTTATATGATCTACCAATTTCACTTCTAGGTATATATCTAAAGGAAACAAAAATCACTATATCAAAAAAGATACCTGCACCCCCATTATTAACAATAGCCAAGACATGGAAACAACCTCAGTGTCTGTCCATAATTAATAGATTTTAAAAAAATACAGATATAAATATAAATGCACGGTGGAATATTATCAAGCCATAAAAAAGGAAATCTGCCATTTGTAGCAACATGAATGGACCTCAAGAGCATTATGCTAATTGAAATAAGTCAGAGAGAGAAAGACAAATACTACATGATCTTAATTATATGTGGAATTTTTAAAAACTGAACTCACAAAGAAAACAGATTGGTGGCTGTCAGAGGCAAAGGAGGTAAGGGGTGGAGGTTTGCTAGGAATGGGTGAAGGTGGTTAAAAGGTACAAACTTATAGTTATAAATAAGTTCTGGGATGTCATATATAACATAGTGACCATAGTTAATAATACTACATTATATATTTGAAAGTCGCTGCAGAAGTAGATCTTAAAAGCTCTCATCACAAGAAAAAACCTGTAACTATGTGGTGAATGATGTTAAAATGATTTTGGCAATCATTTTCCAATATATACATGTATCAAATCCTTATACACCTTGAGCTAATACAACCTTGTATGTCAATTATGTCTCAATAAAACTGAAGAAAAAAAAAGCAAGCAGCTAAAATGTGGTACATTCATACAACAGAATACAAATCTTCATCTCTCACTTGGTTTACTGCACACATCTTTTAACTGGTGTCCCTTGCCCCCTTCAACCTACTCTCAAAAGCCAAAAGATCCTTTTTAAACTGAAGTAGAATCCTTTTTAAACTTACTTCACATTACTCACCTGCAAATCCTCCAAGCTGCCCATTTCATTAAAAGACAAGATCCTAACAGTGCCCTAAGGCCCCCTCGCCATTTGCATGTGATAAATGTATAGATTAAATATGCCCTGTGGCCACATGTCCTCCATATGACCTTTAGTCAACCTAGATTTTCATCTTGTCATCCTAACCCCATTTCCTAGGACCTTACTCCTAAACTCCATCGCACTCTGCAGCAGCCATACTGGCCTCCTCAGAGCCATTCCTGGGACATGCCCGCCACATTCCTCCCTCAAGGGCTCTGAGCTCCACGCTCCTCCCCTAGTTAACTGCATGGCTCACTCTCTCACCTCATTAAATCCATGCTAATACCACCTTGTGAGGCAGCACCCACCCCCACACCAAAACACACCCACATGCACACGCACGCACTTGCACGCATACTGACATAGCCAGCATTCCCTGGATTTTTCCCCACTTCATTACTCTCTCTATATAGCACTTATCTCTTTTAACATTCCGTATAATTTATCTGCCAGAAATGTAGGCCCTACGAGGGCAGTGATTTCTGTCTTTTGTGTGTGTTTTTTTTCTTTCATTTTTTCCTTGTATCCCAGAACCTAGAATGATTCCTGGTACAAAGTACATACTTATGTCGGCCAACAGGAAAAAAAAAACAAGAACTTTCTGGATAATTTTTACCTTTGGGAAAGAAGATAATTTTATATTCAGGGCTGCTTCACATTTAGACATACGTGATAGATCTTCAAATCTTCTAGCACCAATTCTAAAACCGGAACTTCACATAATTATTTGGGATATACTGCCGGAACACTCACAGGTTAAAATCATAAGAATTTTGGGGCTCCTGGGTGGCTCAGTCAGGCAACCGACTTTGGCTCAGGTCATGATCTCGTGGTTTGTGAGTTCGAGCCCCACGTTGGGCTCTGTGCTGACAGCTCAGAGCCTGGAGCCTGCTTCAGATTCTGTGTCTCATACTCTCTCTGCCCCTCCCCTACTTGTGCTCTGTCTCTCTCTGTCTCTCAAAAATAAATAAATGTAAAAAAAAATTTTTTTTTAAATCATAAGAATTTCAGCTTGCTGGTCAAGTACTTCCTTTGAAAGAATAAAGTCCAAATGCTATAGTTTCAGTGATTACCCTGAACACTTGACCTATCTTGGGAAAGAAGTCAGGTGTTTTGTACTAACACATGACCAGCAACCTTAGGCCCCTGTCCTTTTCTTTTTGCCTTAGTATCTGACAAGGGCCAAAGCTAAGGAGAGTGAGCTAGACATTCAACCCTACGAAATGCAAAATGTTTCTAGCGGCTATTAGGCCAAACCCTGAGACAGATGGATGCCTTCTTCCTCACTAACCATATTTCATGAAATACTTTTCATCTAATTTTGCAACCCAAGTGTTCCTAAGTTTCCAAAGTGTCTCTGTAGAGTGCAGAAGAAATAATCTGACTTGTTAACTGCACCATGAAATACAGATTCTAGTTACCTTTAATATTCTCTCTCAGGTCATGACTATCAACAGCTTTCCATGACCTGGTGAACTGACCTAGCAACACCCGACTCTGTTTTTGCTTATTGTTACATGGAAAACACACATAAAACATTATACAGCCCCTGCCAACACGCTCAGAGCCCACACGGGGAGGGAGACCCTGATAAAGCAAGGTCAGTAAAATATCAATAGTGAGGAAATGAGTTATTAGAGAAACATGAAAACCTATGAGACATTTAATTGGAGAGGTCAATCAGAAGCAGCACAAAAGAAAGAAAACGCAGTCTAGTACCATGATATTTTGGGAAAACGGCATTCTCCTCTAGGACAGTGTTGATATTTTTTATGTACATTTCTACATTTTTAATGAATTTGGCTCTTTGTAGGTACTGAATGTTTCAACCTCATTTCCCGCCCCCCCCCCCCCACTATTATTATACTGTAAACTCCTAAGTGGAGGACTGAGTGGTGGTGATTTTGTTCTTACTAGAATTCTTCCATGTGACCACTGGGAAAGTATTCTGTGCTCAGAAGAAACTGAGTGACTATTGTCAGCAAACAGAGGTAATAAATAGTAGCAAACAACTACCTAGAATCCTGATAAAAGTTCTCTAGGACTGATATCGGCTTAGTAAATTCCTGTTGCTAACTTGAAATCTGGTACCCCAAAAGAGGAAAGCCATAGCTTTTCACTCTGCTCAGTGCTCACCCAACTAGGAAGTGAATATACGGGTCAGGAATGTCTCCAGATGCCATAGAGCACCTCAAACTACACAGTCTAGGTGCAAAATCTAGTTATTCATACCCTAGCTGTGAATCATGCCAATGTGCAGAACCTGACCATGTCATATGGAGCCTAATGAGGATTTCATGCCAACTAAAGGCAAAGGTTTTATCCTGTAGCAGCACATAATCTTTAACACAAAACAATGATAATGAAAAAGACTAGCCAAACTAGGAATCGAGAGATTTGTAGTCTACACCCAGCTCTGCCAGGAATTTGTGATATTCTGTATCCGAGAGTTTCCCTACCAGTGTAAGGGGGTGGAGGGGGGGGGGGGGCGAGATAGATGGTCAATAAGACCTCATCCAGACCCAAATTTCTGTGAGTTTATTTTTGCACCAATGTCAATACAGGAACAAGGAGATGGAAAATCAACTCTACTATTAAACCAGAAATAGTATAAGTCATTGAAATGATTCGTTTTCATTAACACACAAGAGTCGATTCAGCAAACAATAAATGAGCAGGGCTTTTTTTCAAATGCCTCATAATATCAAGAAAAAGCACAGTGCCACCTTTAGCCAGTATGCTGTTGTTACACCTTCAGTGATCTCACTAAAAGAATTCAAGTATTAAAAGGCAGACTAATAGCAATTCCTCACTCTAGAGAGAAAAACAAAAAAATGTCACTAGATCCCTAGATGCCATGCTGTGGTTTCTCATTATCATGATTAGTTATCACACTCCAAGAAATCCAGGGGTATTATAAAAATTATACTCCACCTGACTTCAAAAGAAAACAAATTTTACAAGAACCATAACTGATATTTAAAGGCCTAAGCAAACACTGGAGAAAAAACTGGATAGTAAAAAGCACTAGGGAAAGGTACCTTTGGTCACGAAGCCAGTTGAAAGTCATTCTCCAAGAGCTCTAGATATGCCAAAGTGATGTAGTCCTCAGAATTAGCCTTTTGTCACACTTCAAAAGTTCTCTCTCTTTTTAAATAAGCCGGTGGTAATTCCGTTATATTTGTTAAAGTCCACGTTATCACTATGCAGCCAATTATAAAAGTCCCCAGGAATAACTGTGATTGCTTCAAAAGTAAAGTATTTCCTGACTCTGCAATCAGGAAACACACTGATTGTTCAGGACTAAAGAGCAGAAGCTTTAGCTTTCTTTAAAAAGAAACATTTTAAATTTGACAACTATTGTCTTTCTTAAGCTGCTTAAATAATCATAAGTGTCTAAGGCTTATTAATTATGAAGACAAGAGAAGATTATAGTACAATGTCTTTTTTACACAAAAAAAATGGTGAACAGATGAACCTCAGTAAGCACTTAAAATGGATATAAATATGAGTATGAGAATAAACTTAAACCACAGTTAGGGCAAAAAATAACTAGGCAAATTCTTTTGCAATCAATATGAGCTTAACCGCTTGACTCATTATTAATCATTTTATAATACTTATAGTAGGCACAGAAAAATTTAGATAAGCACAAAAAAGACAGGGGAAAGGATTCTTAAAAGTTGAGGAAATACACTAGGAAACATTTCAAGTAAACTGATAAAGCTGCCTAATGATAAGAATTGAAAATTTAAACTAGTCTCAAAGAGAGACAGTATGGAAAAGAAATATATTTGCTTTGGAAGTAATACATGCCTTTAGGGAGAGGGCAGATTTCCCTCCTAAGTATGTTTTACTCAAACTTTTAAGTGGCACCTGGCTGGCTCAGTCAGAAGAACCTGCAGCTCTTGATCTCAGGGTCATGAGTTCGAGCCCCACGAAGGGTATAGAGATTACTTAAATAAATAAAAATTAAAAAAAAAAGATCAGCTTAGCATTTTGAGAAAAGACTGATTTGATCACTTGATGTTATAATTTCTGTTTGGCTTTCAAAAGCTTATCTTCAACCAATGGAAAGTGATAAGACAGCATATATGTGCCATGAAATAGTTCACCTATGCTAAGGAAACACTACCCATTACCTGAAAGTGCAGAAGTTTTTCCAGCCCCAGTGACTTTGGAAGCATAGTCTGTGTTGTCATTTTTAAGGTGAGGCTGTCTGACAATCTCAGTAAGAAATAAAATTGATTTTTTTAAACCATCTTAACTTTTACCTGAAAGTACTTAAGCAATTCTTTGTATTTGGTTAAAAATATAAATTATAGGGGCACCTGGATGGCTCAGTCGGTTGAGCATCTGACTTCGGCTCAGGTCATGATCTCGTGGTTCACAAATTCCAGCCCCACGTCAGACTCTGCGCTGACAGCTCAGAGCCTGGAGCCTGCTTTGGATTCTATGTCTCCCTCTCTTTCTGCTCCTCCCCAGCTTGTGCTCTTTCAGAAATAAATAAAAACATTAAAAATACATATTATTATTTAAGGTAAATTTTGCATGATAAAAAGAGGTCTCACTATCACTAGGTCTAGATTCAAAATTACTAGAGTAATGCAGGGTTTTTAAACTCACATAATTATAAAACTAAAGGTTCCCTTATGGAATCACTGATCCCCACTATCTTGTTTTATAGATGTGGAAGCAAGCTATTTACATCAAAGTTAAACCAATAAAGGGGTGGGGGGGGTGGGGGGAGGATGACATTGCAGAAAAGAGACTCTTTAGAGCCAAAGAAAGCTGAGTATCTCCCTAACTAAAACCACAATCAACCAAGTTGCGAGGGTTTTGATCCACACAGACTTGAGTCAAGACAGTTTTCCTCTCAGACCAGGCTTCACTTCTTAGATATTCTCAGCCACTTTGCTCCAAACTCATTTTTTGCTCAGCTCTTCTCTAACTGATGTTTCTTGCTGGCCTCTGAGTTAGCTCAAGCTTCAGAGAGGGAAATTCTTAAAACCTTTCTGCTAAATTCTCCCCTTCCATTCTGTCTCACTGCTGCTGTCATTGAATCCTGTTGCTGGACTTGTGCTTTTATGACTGTTGCAAATTTACAAAAGTGCCCTCGGTAGCAGCTGAGTTTGGTGCTAGAGAAAAATAGCATAACAAGATGGAAGATGGGGTAAGTAATAAAATGGTGAAGGATTGGCAAAGGCAGTCCTTTTCAAATTCCCTTTCAAGAGGAAAATCACTATTGTAAAAGTGGATTCATCCCTAGCATGGTATATTAGAAACATACATAACATGAGGTTAGAAGTCTTGAGTTTAAAGCCCCATTCCAATATCTATTATTATCTGTGGTAAAGACACTATACATCCTTCTCAGCCTCTGGTTTTTCATTCATCTGTAACATGGAAATTGCCATGTTTATTTCAGAGATAATAAAGTGGGAAAATTAAATTAAATGTGCAAATGTGCCTGACACAGTGCTGGGACAGCGAAAGTATTTAATAATGTTTAATTATGGGGCACCTGGGTAGTTCAGTCGATTGAGCATCTGACTTCAGCTCAGGTCATGATCTTGCGGTTAGTGGGTTCGAGCCCCACATCAGGCTTGCTGCTATCTGCCTGTCAGCACAGAACCTACTTCAGACCTTCTGTCTTCCTCTTCCTCTCTCTGACCCTCCCCCCACTTGTGCTCTTTCAAAAATAAACATTAAAAAAGTTTTTTTTTAATAATGTTTAATTAAATCTACAGTGTAAGTAGGATTTATACTGTAAAGAGGAAGTGAGAAGCTGCTGATAAATTTTTAAAAAAATGGATTGCCTTTCTGAAATTTAACTTGCAGTGGGGGGAATATAATACATAAGTAAAATATAAAGGATTCTAGATAGTGAAAATTGCCAAAGAGAAAATAAGTGCAAGGAAGGGGGACAAAAAATGTGGAGGGAATGGCAGAATAGCCACGATTTTAGAGAAAGGACTCTCTATAAAATATTTGAGTAAAAACCAGAAGTCAGCAAGGTGGTGAGCCATATAGATATCTAGGGGAGGAACATTCCAGGCAGATGGAACACCAAGCACAAGGGCCCTGAAGCAGAAATTTGCCTGGTGTGTTCAGGGAACAAAGAGGAGCCAGTGTGGCTGGATATGAGTGAGTGAGCAGGAGACTATCAAAGAGGCCACTGCGGAAAACAGGAGGCATCTCAGTCATGCAGGGCCTTGAAAGGACTTTGGCTTTTACTCTTGGTGAGAGCGAAAGCTACTGTAGAGTGCTGAGTTAGATGATTAAGGGCTCCCATTGCCTACTGTATGGAGGAGAGATGGGAAGGGTGAGGAACAGGAGCCATGGCACCCATCCAGGGTGAGCTAACAGTGGTTCACTGAGGAGCCACAGCCAGGGAAGTGGTGAGAACCTGAAGGTTTCTGGATATAATTTTAAAGGCACAGACAAGGGGATCTGTTGATGGACGTATTGTGCCATGTAAGAGAAGGAAAGGAGGCACGCATGAATTTTATGGGTTTGGGCCAGAGGAACTAGAAAAATAAAGCTGCAGTGAAACAGGTTGGGGGTGGGGAGGCTTAAGGGAGGTGGAGCATAGGGGCACCTGGGTGGCTTAGCCAGTTAAAGCACCCTATTCTTGGTTTGGGCTCAGGTCATGATCTCACGGTTGTGGGATTGAGCCCCCTATCTGGCTCTGCACGCTGAGCATGAAGCCTGCTTGGGATTCTCTCTCTCCCTCTCTCTCTCTGCCCCTCCTCCTCTCTCTCTCTCTCTCTCTCTTTCTCTCAAAATAAACTTTTATAAATACATAAATAAACACATACATACATACATAAAATGAGCAGGAGCTTAGTTTTAGACTCGTTCATTTTAAGACGCTTATAGGCATCCAAACGGAGATATATACATGAATACACATGTCTAGAGCTCAGGGGAGAAGACAAAGCTGAGAAAGAAAACTTGGAAGGTATTAGTATATGGATGGTATTTAAAGCCAGGAGATGAGTTCATCAAGAGAGTATAAATAACAGAGAGCCTGACACACAGACAGCTAGGCAGAGAGATTATCAGCAGGGACCAAGCCCTGAGGCACACAGTGCTTATAGTCTGGCAGATGCAGAGATGTGACCAAAGGAAAATACAGCAAGACCCAGGGGCAAAACCAGGCAAGAATGGTATCCTGAAGCCAAGTAAGAAAGGTTTCCAAGGAGGGAGTAAGCAACAGGAGAGGAGAGGTGACTTTGACAATAAAAGTTTTGGTGGGGTTTAGGACAAAGTTCTTACTGGAGTTATGTTCCAAAGAAAATTCCAGGAACAAAATCCAAACAATAGGTACATGAAACTTATTAGGGCAGCAGCTGTAGGTACAAATGAGTCAAAAGAGGGTTCTCTCCTAAATGTAGGAAATGACAGCTCCAATATCCAATCGTGAAGAGGAAACTGATGATCTGGAGGAAGAAGGTAGAATTGTGGACAATGTCCTTAAGTAGGCAAGAAAAGATAGCATCTAGGGCACACTGGGCAAGTTTGAAGTGATCCAGGGACATGGACAGTTCGCCTCAAAGGGAAAGGCAAAGTATAAAGGCACAGATGCAGGAAAATGGGGTGGGTCTCCTGTGACTCCTTGAATTTCCTCAGTAAAACAGAAAGCATGACCATCAGCTGAGGTGATGATGGGGAAGAAGATCAGAGTATGGAAAACTGAACAATGTAATTCAAGTCTGACTAGAGGCAAAACTGTGAGGCAAAGTTATCTTTAGATCACTCAGGCTACACTTTCTATGCTCTAATGATGTTCAATGTGACCCCTACAACCCTTTCATGGGAAAATGTGCATTTTAATCCAAAGTTGAACTTGAAAACTCACATATCAGGTGAAATTCAGGATTCAGGCAGCAATTAAGAGAGATTTTGTACCTCAAAGTGAAACCATGTAGGTAAACTGCTTTTTCTGCCGAGGATGAGACTGGGAGCTATGCTATATAAGTAATATTTACATAAGGAATACATTTTGGAAAAAGTTTGCATATAGTTAGGCAAAAAAGAAATATAATTCTTTTTTAATTTTTTTTTACATTTATTTATTTTTGATAGAGAGAGACAGAGCATAAGTGGGGGAGGGGCAGAGAGAGAGAAGGAGACACAGAATCCGAAGCAGGCTCCAGGCTCCGAGCTGTCAGCCCAGAGCCCGATGCGGGGCTCGAACCCACAAACCGCGAGATCGTGACCTGAGCCCAAGTCGGACACTCAAGTGACTGAGCCACCTAGGCGCCCCAATAATTCTTGGGGCGCCTAGGTGGCTCAGTTGGTTAAGCGTCCGACTTGGGCCCAGGTCACGATCTGATGGTCCGTGAGTTCGAGCCCCGCATCGGGCTCTGGGCTGACAGCTCGGAGCCTGGAGCCTGCTTCGGATTCTGTGTCTCCCTCTCTCTCTCTGCTCCTCCCCTGTTCATGCTCTGTCTCTCTCTGTCTCAAAAATAAATAAACATTAAAAAAAAAAAAAGAAATATAATTCTTTACCTTACTAAATAAGAGTAACACAGATTATAAAGTATTTGTATCACTTGTAAAAAATAATTCCATATTTCTTTATTACATATGAATATTTATATAAGTATGACCAAAAAGGTAAAATAAGCAAAGTCATAACAGAGAAAGTCAAATTTCTTACACATATTTAATCTAGAAAGTTCATCTATTTTCTAACTGTAATGACATAGAATAGGGGCATCTACGAAGCACCCCTGAAAAGAGGTTATTTTTTTTTAAGCTGGCACCATGAGACCACAGTTTCAAATGCAGCATAGCCCTTCACCCAACCACAGATCATTTTCAATGTGAGATCAACCTATTACTTTCTTACTCAACTAGATGATATCCTGTCATCTTATTTGTGCTATTATTTGTTTCATACTCACATTTTTAAAAGTAAACAGTTCAAAATTGATTACACTCTAGCCAGCCTAAGAAAAAGAGAAGACAAATTACTATCAGAAATAAAAGAAGGGACATCACTATAGATCCCATGGAAATTAAAAGGATAATAAAAGAATACTATGAATCACTTCATTCTCAGAAATTTGATATCTTAAATGTAATAGACCAAATCCCTGAATGATAAAACTCATACAACAAGCAACAGATGGTCTAAATAGGTCTATTTCTATGAAAGAAATTGTATTAATGATTAATAATTTTCCAAACCAGAGAACATCAAGCTGAAATAGGTTTGCTGGTGAATTCTATAAAACATTTAAGAAAAAAATTTATACCAATTCTCTACAATCTCTTTCAGAGGAAAGAAACAGAAAATACTTTCTAAGTCATTTTATGAAGCCAGTTTTAACCTAATACCAAAACCAGACAAAGATATTACAAGAAAAGAAAAACTACAGACCAATATCCCTCATGAACGTAGATGTAAAAATTCTTAACAAAATATTAGCAAATCAAATCCAGTAAATCATAAAAAGAATTACACACCAAGACCAAGTGGGATTTATCTAAAGTATGCAAAAGTAGTTCAACATTTGAAAATCAATTAATGTAATCCATCATATCAACAGATTAAAAAAGGAAAAATCAGGGGTGCCTGGGTGGCTCAGTCAGTTAAGCGTCCGACTTCCGCTCAGGTCACAATCTCACTGTTCCAGCCTTCAAGCCCCGCATCAGGCTCTGTGCTGACAGCTCAGAACCTGAAGCCTGTTTCAGATTCTGTGTCTCCCTCTCCCTCTCTGCCCCTCCCCCACTGGTGCTCTGTCTCTCTCTCTCTCTCTCTCTCTCTCTCTCTCTTTGTCTCTCAAAAATAAACATTAAAAAAATAAATAATAAAAAAGGAAAAATCACATGATCATATCAATAGATGCAGAAAAAGCATTTGACAAAATCCAACATCTATTCATTATAAAAACCCTCAGAAAACTAGCAACAGAGGGGAACCTTCTCAACTTGAAAAAGCCTTTCCACAAAAAATTAAAGCTAAAAACGTACTTAATGATGAGCAGCTCAAAACATTCCCACCAAGATCAGGTACAAGGCAAGGATGTCCACTCTCACCACTCCTCTTTAATATCATACTAGAAGTTTTTGCTAATTCAATAAAGCAAGAAAAGGAAACAAAAGGTTTAAATATTGGGTAGGAAGAAATAAAACTCTCTTCATCCTCAGATGACATAATTGTCAATGTAGAAAACTTGAAAGAATTTGAAAAACAAACAAACAAAAAACACCTCCCAGAATAAGTGATTATAGCAAGGTAGCAGGATACAAGGTTAACATACAAAAGTCATTTGCTTTCCTATAGGTCAGCAACAAACAAGGGGAATTTGAAAATAAAAGCAAAACACTATCTACATTAGTACCCCCCAAAATTAAACACTTAGGCATAAATCAAACAAGATATGTACAAGGTTTATAGGAGAAAGACTACAGAACTCTGATGAACCTAATGAAAGAAAAATTAGATAAATGGAGAAATAATCCATATTCGTGATTAGGAAGACTCAATGTTGTCCAGAGGTCAGAGGTTTTCCCAACTTGATCTATAGATTCAATGCAATCCCAATCAAAATCCCCAAAATTTCTTTTATGGATATTGATAAACTGATTCTAAAGTTTATATGGAGAAGCAAACAATTCAGAATGGCCAAGACAATACTGAAGGAAAAGAGCAAAGTTGGAGACCGACACTACACAACTTCAAGACTTACTATATAGCTATAGTAATAAAGACAGTGTGGTGTTAGTGAAAGAACAGATCAATGGAACAGAATAGACAGCCTAGAAATAAACCCACATAAATATATGTCAGCTCATCTCTGACAAAGTAGTGAAGACAATACAATAGAGCAAAGATAGTCTCTTTAACAAATGGTGCTGGACAACTGGACATCCCCATGCCAAAAGAAAAGAAAATTACTCTAGACATAGAGTACACCCTTCACAAACTCAATTATTAACTCAAAATGGATTACATACCTATATGCAAATTTCAAAAAATATGAAACTCCTAGGGTGCCTGGGTGGCTCAGTCGGTTAAGCATGTGACTTTGGCTCAGGTCATGATCTCATGGTTCGTGGGTTCGAGCCCTCCATCCAGCTCTGCACTGACATCCTGGAGCCTACTTCAGATTCTATCTCTCTCTCTCTCTCTCTCTCTCTCTCTCTCCCTGCCCCTCCCCTGCTTGTGCACTCTCTCAAAAATAAATATTTTTAAAAATATATGAAACTCCAAGAACATAGCATAGGAAAAAATTTAGATGACCTTGGGTATAGTGATACCTTTTTAGACACATGATCCAAGACATGATCCATGAATGAAATAATTGATAAGCTGGATGTCATTAAAATTAAAAACTTCTGTTCTACAAAAGACATTATCAGGAGACCAATAGACTGGGAGAAAATATTTGCCAAAGACACTTCTGCTAAGGGACTATAATCCAAAATTTACAAAGAACTCTTAGAAACTTAACAATAAGAAACAAACAACCTAATTTAAAAATTGGCCAAAGACCTTAACAGACACACCACCAAAAAAGATAAACAGACAGCTACTAAGCATGCAGAAAGATGTTCCACATATGTCACCAGGAAATGCAAATTAAGACAACAGCAAGATACCACTACATAGCTATTAGTATGGCCCAAATCTGGAAGACTGCCAACACCAAATGCTGATGAGGATGCAGACCAAAAGAAACTCTCATATGTTGATTGTAAGAATACAAAATGGTTTAGCCACTTTGGAAGACAGTTTGGTGATTTTTTACAAAACTAAAAATACTGATTTCTTACAAAACGAAACATACTCTTATCCTACGATATAGCAATCACTCTCCTTGGTATTTTTTCAAAGGAGTTGAAAACATCTATTCACACAAAAACCTGCACACAGATATTTATAGAAGCTTTATTCATAATTGAACTTGGAAGCAACCAAGATGTGCCTCAGTATGTGAATTGGTAAACTGTGGTCCATCCAGACAATGGGACATTATTCACTGCCAAAAAGAAATGAGCTATCAAGCCATGAAAAGACATGGAGGAACCTTAAATGCATATTAATATGTGAAAGAAACCCAGTGTGAAAAGGTTACATGCTGTGTGACTCCAACTGTATGACATTCTGGAAAAAGCAAACTTTGGAGACAATAAAAAAGGGTGGAAGAGAAGAGGGGTGGGGGGATGACAGGGCAGAGCACAGAGAATTTTAGGGAAGTGAAAATACTCTGTGTAGTATTCTAATGATGGATATATGTCATTATAAGTTTTTCCAAATGCAAAGAACATACCATACCAAGAATGAACCCTAAAGTAAACTGTTTACTTTGAGTGATCATGATGTGTCAATGTAGTTTATCCTTGGTAACAAATGCACAATTCTTGTGAGTCATATAATGAGGGTAGCTATATATGTGAGGGAGCAGGGGTATCTGAAAAATCTCTGTACATTCCTCTCCATTTTATTGTGAACCCTCAATTGCTCTAAAAAAATTAAGTCTTCTAAAAAAAGAAAATAGTTCAATGCCATTTGTATTTGCTCCAAGAAACACTAGAGGGAGCTTTCCTACATGAACTAGGGTACCTAAGCAAAAAAAAAAAAAAAAAAAAAAGCCTTTTGCAGTGCTGAAAAACTGTCACTGTTTATGAAACATTATTACTACTGCTCCCATTTTGACTTATAAAATTAACTACTAGCAAGTAAATTAACTGACATTTTAATGGACTAGACAGTTTGGCAATAAAATTAATAAGTCTTCAAATAAAGTTAGACTGAAAAAATTAGAATATACCAAAATCAGCACTTGATAACCTTGAATATGTCAGATAGTTTCAAATAGGACATAATAAACATAGTAAGAAAGCTAGGCCTTGCTCCTTTATCATGGTACATGAAAGTACAAAGCCGTCTAAACAAAATGCCAAAAGTGGACACTTTAGTAAGTAGTTCTAATTTATGAAATGTCTGAACTGATGAGAGGAGGATTTTTTTAAGCAAGGCTTATTGGGAAATAGACTGGGCTTGGGGCAAAAAGGGAAGGGAGCGAAGGCTAAGCCCAGAGGGTCCTGGACTTGACTGGCTCTGGCTGAGATCAGTAGATAAAGCTGGAATAGTATCAGGAAGCAAAAAACACCATGCCTTTCTCAGAAACCTATTTTTGTCCTGGCCTTCCTTATTACTTCAGATATTCATACCACTACAACGGAATTCTCACCTTGCAAATGAAAATAATATGAAATTCTTGAAAGTTTTTTCAGAGACGTGGGTTAATGTGCACACATTAACTGCTAAATGTGCATAGGTCTCCCTTCTTCAAAGAAGAAAAGTCCTAACTGCTGGCTACTCCAGGATAAAAAGGAAAACGTGCGTTCACTTATTTCCAGTATTAGGCTGGAAAGAAGGACACTAGTAAGCAAGCAGATGCCTAATCTCTGACCTCGACTAGCATTTTCCGTGGGTGAAGGAAAAAATACAGTGTCCACACAGTGACTATGCATGCTGGAGCTCTATACTACACTATCTCCAATCCCACAGTAGAATTAAACTCCTGCAAACAACATAAGTCATAATGGAGTATGCCTGATACGGCTGCTCCTAGTACAATGAAAAATTAGTATGTATAATCAAATCTTACAGCAAGACTTTCATTTCTGGTCCTCATTCTTTCTTCTTGTTTGTGACTATGGTGAACATCACCTAGAAAAGATTCTGATCAGAAAATACTTTTTTTTAGAACCGATACTAGCTTTTCAAAGATATTCCTCTTTTTTCATTAAATATCAAAGATCTCTTCCCCCATTCTCACCTCCCCCCACCCCGTGCCTTTTGTGGTCTGACTAAATACCAAAAGAGAGCATATAATGATTTCAGTGACTCAACCCCGTTTCTTATTGACTGCAGAAAACAGTAGGAAGTTTGAGCCTTTAAGAGTCCTGAAGAAAACATCCTTTCTAGGCATCTCATAGACATTTGACTGAAACCAGATTAATAAATATAATACTTCCAAAGAAATAAACCTCTATTTTTGAAGTCTCTAAAATGTCACCATGTTGCTTGAAAGCCACCTGGAAAGAGGGCACTGTCATAAGTAGCCTTTGCCCATTACAAACCAGGCCCTATTCACCCAAGAATATGCCCTGCAGACAGAGATCTATCTCCTATCCCCTTTGACACAACTCAATCACATGACACCATTACCTTTCAATTAATTGATCTTCCATGATTCTGTTAAGATTTCAAGTAAACTTTGGTAACTCAGCATATGAAAGCTCCCCTACCTCCCACAAAAGAAAAGTATTTTTACTTAACAAATTTCACGTATGTCAAACATCGAACTGCCAAATTTTAATTCCTTGAGGATAACTCTCACTTTAGAATTTTAAAGAGAATATGTGACACTGAAATGTTTTTCATTATATAATAGCCTTAATTTTCTAATACTCAAAATGCTTCAGGGGCACCTGGGTGACTCAGTTGGTTAAGCGTCCGACTTCAGCTCAGATCATGATCTCACAGTTGGTGAGTTCAAACCCCGCATCAGGTTCTCTGCTGTCGGTGCAGAGCTTACTTTGGATCCGCTATTTCCCTCTCTCTCTGCCTCTTTCTCTCTCTCTCTCTCTCTCAAAAAAAATAAAATTAAAATAAACATTGAAAAAACACCTCCTCCTATCTATTAAATGATTCATGATTACACCAATGGGTCAATTACAATCAACATGACTGAAGATAAAAGAAATTCAGGAACTCTGTTCAATGGCTACTAATAACTTGCCTGCATAGTATGTTAACGTGGCCAGAATCCATCTTCATAAAAATTCCAAAAACGGGATCTGAGCTATATCTTGCCAAATTCACAACTTCAGAGTCAGAAAGTAAATTCAGAGTAAACTAGCAGTCCTCATTTTTTTCATATATGGACTATTTTCAAGGAAGAATAATATGATTCTTATCATAAATCCTTTATGAATGACTTATCAGCTGAATTAGGCACTGTTTTATCTAAATGGCACCAATCTTAATTTACAACAAATAGTTCAAGAAGATGTTGCTAACCCTTGTACACAACCTCACACTGGCCCAATCTCTCTATCTCCCACAAAGTAGGCCACAATGAAGGGCATGTAATCCAAGCTGGACCAGTGACAGACACAGGGGTGGGTATGTGACACAAGACTGGTCAATCTGAGTCACTCCCTAATATTTTTCAAACAGAAAACAAGACTAGCTGTTTTCAATATACATCCTCAAGCTATTGAAGAAGTTAGTCTGGTACCACAGGTGGCCATATCCCTTTGCTGGAGAAAGCTAGTCTAGGGTAACACAGAAATGAAACGTGAAATGAAAAGAAAATTAAAACCAAGAGATGAAGAGAAAGAGCCCTGTGAGGTCACGTCCCTGGCTGTAGACATCCTTGGAAGTGTGGCTAATTAGCCCTGGCTCTCCTCCAATTCTAGGGGCCACTCAGAATCCTTTCATATGGGTGGTGGTTTTCACCTTCGCCTCTAATAGTCCTACTACTATACAAGTCTATGTGCAGTAGTAGGACTATTAGAGGCGAAATCAAGGCGAAATCAAGGAATTGCTGGGATTGGGTTCATCTGCCATGATGAAATCCAAAATAACAACTGGTTACAGAAAACACAAGTTCAATTGCCTCTCACATTAAAGTCCAGTGTGCAATACAAGCTTGTTTTGGTACTTCATCATGTCATTAAATATCAAAGATGCAGGCACTTTCTACCTTCTTGTTCTGAATTTGGGGACCACTCATGGTCCAAAAGAGTGGCAAGTAAATTCCAGGAAGCAGGATGCAAAGAAGGAAAGAATAATGAGAAAAAAAGAGCAAGGGTATGCCCCTTGCAACACACACACACACACACACACACACACACACACACACAGGCACACACACATGCACATAATGAACACTTTCTTTAAAAAGCTGCCACATAAAAATCCTGTGTGCATCCCACTGGTCAAAACTAGAGGGATTCCTAGAAGCAAGAGAGGCTAAGAAATGTAGTCCTGACTCTGAATGGCCATGTACCTAGAATAGAATTCTATCACTAAAGAAGGAAGAACAGACTGAATCAAGAACAACGTGCATTCCTGACATGATTCCCAAGGAACTATCAGAGAAAAGGCATCAGTCAGAGCCCCCCAATTAAGACAAACTAGAGATACATATGCCAGATGTATTTAAATCATATAATCATTCTAAAAAGAAAGGGCTCAAGTCAAAGCTGAAGAAATATGCCCTTAAATATAAGACTGATCTAATTGTTCCAAAACTTTCCCAATTGAAGAAGTCAAAAACCTTATGATCAACCCTCAAAGACAGTCATGGGACTATAACTTCTCAGTCAAAGATAATAAAGCACTTCTGATAGTACTATCAGTAAGCTGCATCTACAGTCATCGCTGAAATTTGTAAGTATTTTTTCCAAATAGAGCCATGTTAGTCTGGTGGTCTCTATGTAAACTTTTACATGTCTGTAGAGAGAGATACATGTCTGTGGAGCAACCCACAAACAACCACCTAAAACTTATTTCAAACAGTGGTGGGCTCCTACACGTATTATTCTGGTGTAATCACAAAGCACTAAGACCAACTAATAAGTACAGTTAAGATAAATTAAATTGTTAATTATGTTTCATCTTGGGAAATACAGTCAATTCATTCCAGCATGACAAACACAGGGAACAGTCACGTTTTAAACCAGCATTTGTCTCATTACAAGAATTTACTGAGCAGCTTACAGTTAACTATGTTGTCTGTAACTTTTCATTTTAATCTTTTGGAGTCTGTATTATAGAGATGTCTGACTTCATAAGTGGTATATAGGAGGTATAACAGAAACGTTTGCGGCTGGTTTAAAGTATTAACATTATACCTTCCGTGTAACACAGTGGAATCCTCCTGTTCCTAGCCAGCTACCAAATATCAAAAACTACTTGCAGGGTGGAGTGAAGAGCCTTCAACTTCAAACAGAACCTTCAACTTCAAACAGGGTGACGCAGCTAAATGTCAAATATGCGCCACATTGTCTCTGGGAAATACAGCATTCGTGAGGGCTGGGACCCTGCAAGGGTGACTGCTATAGCCACGTGCTTTCGTGCTTTATTCTCCAACACTACAGAAGAAGAGGTCAATGCATGTGCTAGTCTACCTACAAAAGCTTTCTTTTCAATCATTTAGAACTGTCCAGTCCAATAGGTTAGCTCATAGCTACAAGTGGCTACTGGGCACCTGGGATGAGTCTAGTACAACCACAGAAAGAATTTTAAAATTGTAATAATGTTAATCAATTTACATGCAAATTTTAAAACAGATGCCCTATTCAGTTACTAGAAACTTTAAAGTATGATTGGAACAAATTGCTATGTCAATCTTCTTTTCCAACTCTTAAGTTTAATGTACTCTAAATATAGATCCAGCATTTCCAGTGCAAATTTAGATTCTGAATTCAGAGGTGCTGGAAATGTAACATACCTACTGGATTTCAAGGACTTACTACTAAAATGTAATATATTTCATTAGTAATTTTTTTATTACATGTCTAAATCATAACATTTTGGACATGATGGCTTAAATAAGGTACGTTAATCTCACCTATTTCTTTTTACTTCTTTTAATATGGTTACTAGAACGTTTTAAATTTACATATATAGCTCACATTATATTTCAGCTGAATGGCATTGCTTTAGAATTCTGTTCTCTATGTATCCTTCAAGGGTGAAGTTAAGTGACATGAACTCTATGCAAATGCTATCCTGAATTCTTTAAATAGAAATGTTCTCCCCCCACACACAAACAGCATACAGTAAGCACTAAATAAATATTCACTGAATAAACTTCTAAGACATTCTTTTTATCCTCATGGTACTTATTATATTCTCACTTGTATATAATTAATCTTCTTGCCTTGTGTCTCCTAGAAGATTCTAAATTCCTTTCCTAGTAGTCTCTCTCATCTCATTATGTATTTCCTGCACAGTCTGTCGGCTTCCTGAACTATTCATTTTCATCTACTGCTCTCCAGCATTTAAACCATTTCTAAACTTATCACCAGTGAACTAACATACTCCTTCCTGGACAGCCCTGCAGCATTACACCAAATCAACTTGACAGTATCTCAAATACTCAACTTCAACTTGGCAAAATGAAAAGATGAAGGAAAAAGCAGTAAAAACAAAAACCCATTGCAAAAGACACAAAAATGAGCCCAAAGATTTGAAAATCCAATTACAATAAAAGACTTCTTCATACAAATACCAGTTAAATGGCTTTCTTATGATTCGTCTACAAGTTTATGGGTTGATTCAGGAAAAAAAAAGAACTTAAAGAGTATTCCTTCAACATTTCTGAAGTAGACGAATAAAAATAATCCTTACATCTAAAAACAAACAAATTTCAGTGTGGTTAAAAGAACCTATGGAAAAATCTGTCAGGAACCCCCTTGCCTTTATTAAATATACCTAAAAATTTTGGATAAACACATAAGGTCTCTTTGAGCCTAGTGAATAGAAGATGAAGAACATTGGGGCGCCCGGGGGGATCAGTCGGTTGAGCGGCGAACTTTGGCTCAGGTCATGATCTCACAGTCGTGGGTTCGAGCCCCGCATCGGGCTCTGTGCTGACCACTTGCTCAGAGCCTGGAGCCTGCTTCGGATCCTGTGTCTCTGTCTCTCTCTGCCCCTCCCCCGCTCACGCTTTGTCTCACTCTGTTTCTCAAAAATAAATAAATGTAAAAAAAAAAGTTTTTAGAATATGAAGAACATTAAAAGATCACTAATAAATCTTCCATGCAAACTGCCTCTAGGGCATATTAGCGGATGATAAGATGTCCTGAGAGAACCAGAAACAAGTGAGAAGAAAAGGGCCATGTCGCTCTTCAGCCTGAAAGCCCTTTTGCACTGTTTCCCATCAGAGAAACGTCCCTCCCTTGCCCTTTCCAACTGTTGCCTGACCCTAGCGCCCAGCAGCAAACAGCAAGACTTCCCTCCAAATCACCTACCGCTCTCAGCGCTTCCCCACCCCACACCACCCCCAAGAGCACTTAGCGTGCTATATTTAGCCCCCCAAAGGTATCTCCCCCCACCACAGATGTGTCTCATGCCTTTTTACTCTATCCCCAGCACCAGGCTTACCACATATGGCTCCTACTCAATATATGTTTGCAAAACGAGTGAACAAGTGAATAAGCAAACACATAATCAAGGAGAAAATGGTGGCTCTGCTCATCTTCCTAAATCAGAGTACTGACCAGGTTCTTGCCTAAACCCACAGTGTTTTCACTTGGGAAAACTGTACTAATCAAATTATGAAGGCCACCTGAAAAGCAGATGCCCACTTCAAAAAGAAAAGCTATGAGGGCCTTTGTGTGACCACTGATAATTTAAAAACATGAACAATTTGTAAGTGAGTATTCGGCAAAGTTAGATCTTTATAAATAATATTTTCTATGGACTTTGTGCACTTTCTAGTAAAAAATAGCTAATGTTTATCAAGTACTTGTTATGTTCCAGGCACTGTTCTAAATGCTTTGTATATTTTATCTCTTTTAATCCTCAGAACCATCCTTTGAGATAATTCTATTATTATCTTCATTTTACTGATAAGACACTGCCCTAGATTCTGCAGATTTACTTAACCCACTCACTAAATCATCTTAACTGAAGCAAGAAAGTGAAGATGACAATTTTCAAATTGAGAAAAGGATGAGATCAAAGGCTGTGTGATTAATACTAAAAACTAGACATCAAAACTGTCACATCTGTGTCAGTGCTGACTTGTGATTAACTGTGTACACCAGAAAGTCACCATGTCCTGCTATGATCTGAAACAATTTAAAGTATTTTTATAAACATCATTATAATTCCATCTTCCAGGGCTTATTCATTAATACTAGACAGAAAACAAAAGGATTAGTAAAGCTGTTCACATATGGCTGCATTGTCAAATACCAGTATCTACTTGGTCAAGCTACCAGTAACACCTTTTTTTTTTGTTTAATTTTTCTTAATGTTTATTCATTTTTGGGAGAAAGAAAGAGAGCACAAGCTGGAGAGGGGAAGAGAAAGAGACACACACACACAGAATCCGAAGCAGGCTTCAGTCTCTGAGCTGTCAGCACAGAGCCTGACTAGGGTCCTGAACCCAGGAACTGTGAGATCATGACTTGAGATCAAGTTGGACAGTTAACCAACCCAGCCACCCAGGAACCACCCCCACCCCCCCGCCCAGTAATACCTTCTTAAACAGGCAGGATTCAACTGTTCTATGATCACATTATATGTTTACTATAGTTTCATATGTTTTTATAAAAATAACACATACTGTAAAATAATCAAATGTGGTTTTTATATTGCTTTGTTTTCTTTAATGATATAACCTCACTAAAAAAATAAAGTCATAAAGATAAGTACAAATAAGAAAATACTCATGCAGAGACTACCACTACTGAAATTTTAGTCTCATATGTACACATAGTTAGTAGATGTATAATTTTTTTGAACTGTGAACTCTTGGTGGTGAAGAATACAGTGACCACTAGTAGAGTTTGGTGCCACTACATTGATTCACAGAAAAGCACAAGCAGTTTTATCTACCATGGTTTATGTACCAGCCATGCAAATGTCAACACAGTGAGAAGAACACATAACATCTTCACATTAGGAAGAGTTTGGTGACCCACCGAAAGTATCTCAGGGAACCCCACAGTTCTGCAATCACATTTGACAACTGTGGTAATACAGCATTCCACCAAGCCCACAGTAAGAAAGTATTTGACACTGACCTAATCTCAGATGCATTCAATTATCTACTAAACTTATGGGCAGAGAAGTCATAATCAAAATATAATACCTTCCAAAATTGTTCCAACAGGCTCCAATGCCTGCTCTCCAATTTACTGGCTGTGTAGCCTTATGCAAATTTATTATTAACTTCTTAAAACTTTAGGGGCTTTTCGTGTATAAAATGGTTTAATGACACCTATTAAAATGATTGTTGTAAGGATTAGAGAGTATATATGCTTGGCACACGATGAGCACTCGCGAAATGGTAGTATTGTTACTCACCATCTAGTCTGGGTTCAAATATTTTTTTTAGTTGACAGACTGCATATGCCAGACCCTTCTTCTTATACTTAAAACTGGGCAGCAATATGCTTATTTAAATCCTATCTTTATGACAACTAGAACCATACTTTGCCAGGAATATTCCGACCACAGCTGGGACCTGCTGCTGTCAGTTATCTACCCTGCAGCCAAAATGAATCATAAACAACCTTGAAAGAGATTCAGAAAAAAAGACAAAAGCATTAATCATAGTATATATGTTTCATATTTAAGTTAAGTCACAACCACATCTCTTCCCTATGTACTTTTGTTAATTTCAGAGGCTACTGTTAGGTTTTTTCTTTTTTGTTTGTTCAGAAAAAGTACTGTGTGTAACATACTAGTTTGTAGAAAAGCTTACTTTCATTTTACTGTTGTATTTCCAGAGTTAGGTTTCTTTTTCTTTTTTTAATATTACAGATTATAAGACACAGTTAAGCAAACTAAATAAATACTATAGAACAAAAAATAGACTAATCATTTTATAATTTTAAGAAATCGTTTAATCAATTCAGAAATAGCAAGTATTATAATTTATAAATCCAATTTTAATAATCCAGTCAATTTTCTTATAGTCTGGTTGGCTACTGAATATCAATTCTAGGCATCAAGACAATTGTGTTAGTCAGTGGAGACAAGGGACACCAGAAAGTGTGGGCAGATAAAGTCCTGAAAGTTAACAAGTTAAAACAGAAGACTATGGAAAATTATCAGCAAATCAGAAGTCTGGGGTCCCGGAAGTCACAAAAGGAATAAATCCAGAACATGGGTGATTAAGCCAAAAATTTTAAATGGAAAAGGGCAAAACAGATAAAATGGAAAGTCAAGTCTTAATGGTCAGACGGTTCAATATCCAGGAGATCAAGTCTATGTCCAGAGAGATCAGGATGTGGAATCAACTGAGACAGGGCTTTCTCTCACTAACCCAGCACCAGAGATCAAGAGTGTTTTTATGATGCCACTAACTTCTGACACCAGGGGACTCTCTTCCTGCCACCTTCAGCAATCTACATTCACCTTTGGGATTTGCATCTCATTTACTAATGTCAGAGTTAAAATGCAATTAATGAAGTAAACTAGAATCTAACTCTAACATTATGACTTACCAACAGTAATCCCTCAAGGCTTGGAATGACGCATGTGAACTTCAGAGAGACTTAGCTAAGGCCACACTCCCTGACCACACACACACCTTGAACTTCAAGATGCCATCACCTCTTACTTAAGGACAGTGCTGTAACAATTCTACCCCCTCTCTCCTGCAGCAATTTTTCCTTCTCTACTTTATCTTCTCCATTGGTTTACAAACATGCTATTTTTTTCTCTCATCCTAAAAGAATTCTTTTTTTTTTTTTTAACATTTATTTATTTTTGAGACAGAGAGAGAGAGAGAGCATGAACAGGGGAGGGTCAGAAAAAGAGGGAGACACAGAATCTGAAACAGGCTCCAGGCTCTGAGCTGTCAGCACAGAGCCTGACGCGGGGCTCGAACCCACAGACCGCGAGATCATGACCTGAGCCAAAGTTGGCCGCTTAACCAACTGAGCCACCCAGGCGCCCCTAAAAGAATTCTCTTAATCCCACTTTTCTAACTATCAGCGCTAATTCTTTCTCCTCCAGTCATAGTTGCACTCCTTGGAAAAGTTACTAGCACTCACTCTCTCTCTATTCTCTTCTCCCTTTCTTTCTTTTTAATGTTTATTTATTTTTGAAAGAGACAGACAGACAGAGAGGGCACAAGCAGGGGAGGGGCAGAGAGAGAAGGAGTCAAAGAATCTGAAGCAGGCTCCAGGCACTGAGCTGTCAGCGCAGAGTCCGACACAGGGCTCAAACCTACGAACTGCAAAATTATGACCTGAGCTGAAGTCAGACGTTTAACCAAGTGAGCCACTCAGGCACCCCTCACTTCTCCCTTTCCTTCTTGAACTCACATCAGTTAGACAATTGCTCCCATCATCCCATCAGAACAGACACTGTGGCTGCCACATTACTAAATCCAACACTTAATTCTCAGTCCTCTTTCGAGAGCCCTGGTCATGTCTCCCCTTTTGGAATGCTTTCTTCCCTTGGCTTCCAGACAGCACACTGTCCTAGTTTTCCTCCACGTCCCTGGCTTTCCTTTCCTAGTTTCATTTGCTCGTTCCTTATCATCTCCTAGAACTCAACCTTGGAGCTACTGAGGGCTCATGACTGGCCCTCTTTTCTGCCTACACCCAACCCACTTAGTAATTTCATCTCATCTCGTAGCTTGCAAGAGTGTACACTACCTGATTCCTCTGAGCTCATCTCCTACACTCTCCCCTACTTGGTTGGCTCCAGCCAAATGGCCTCCATATTATGACACCTTCAACAGACCAGTAGGCTTCCTCCTTAGGTTCGTGAAACTCCTGCCCCTCTCCCCCACCTCCTTTAGATCATTCCTCAGCTGTCATCTTCTTAGTGAGAACTTCAATGGCCACCCTCCCTAAAACTAACTCTCTCTCATACTACCTCATCCTTTCTCCATTCCTTCCTCCCTGCCTCCACCCTACATAATTTTTCTCCTTAACAATTATCATTATTTAACATACGATATATTTTGCTAAGTTTTTCAACATCTGTCTTTCCACACTAAAATAGAAGTCCAATGAAGCCAAAGATTTTCAGAAAATAGATATTTGTTGAATAATAATCAAAAGACCTTATTTTAAAATGCATACATACCTGGGGCACCAGGGTGGCTCAGTCAGTTAAGCATTTGACTCTTGATTTCAGCTCAGGTCATGATCTCACAATTTGTGAGATCAATCCCCATGTTCGGCTCCAAGCTGACAGCACGGAGCCCGCTTGGGATTCTCTCTCTCCCTCTCTCTCTGCCTTTCTCCTGCTCGCCCTTTCTCTCTCTCTCAAAATACATAAATATAAAAAAAAATAAATAAATAAATAAACAAATAAAATACACACCTAATGACCACAAAAATTGCCATATTTGAAATTTTAAATAGTATGTTCCAAATAGTACCATAAATATCATCATATCGTCCTTCACACTTCACAATTTATTTCTACTTCATTACCACAAGTCATTCTCTATCACAACCCTCAGATGATCATTTCCTATAGTTTCATTTATTCTCTGGTAACCTTAATCCAAAGACAGAAGAGAAGGCTCCCTGCAGCAGACAATCCATTTTTAATTTAATGGCACTTATGAGACCACCTGGCATAAATTCTTAAAAGTGCTTCTAAATTCCACTACACCATCTCCCCATCCCTCCATTTATCTTCTCATACTTTCCTCGAGCCACTGAAGACATTTCTCTTCCCTTCTCTAGAGTTAGTCCTTCATTTTTACTGAGCCCCTAATGCATTTCTACTTTACTGCAAACTCCAAATTGTATAATATATCCTCTTCTTTAAGACTTCCAATCATTTCTTCCCTGTGGCCTTCATCTCTTTTGTAATCATAAAACATATGAAAATTTAAATTTAAAATACACACTCACACATACACACACACACACACACACAACACAGAGCCTTTGTTTGACGTTACTACTCAGTTATTACTTCCCTTTGCTGCCAAGTTCTGAACATGAGGCAGTCACTTCTTTTTTTTTAAATTTTTTTTTAATGTTTATTTTATTATTTTTGAGACAGAGAGAGACAGAGCATGAACGGGGGAGGGGCAGAGAGGGAGGGAGACACAGAATCGGAAGCAGGCTCCAGGCTCTGAGCCATCAGCCCAGAGCCCGACGCGGGGCTCGAACTCACGGACCGCGAGGACCGCGAGATCGTGACCTGAGCCAAAGTCGGACGCTTAACCAACTGAGCCACCCCGGCGCCCCGAGGCAGTCACTTCTTAGACACTGTTCAAACACTTGCCTTCTTGCTTTTGGCCTTCATTCTACTGTGTTGGTCTCTGGAATGTTCCATGTAACCACCTATTTTCTCAACCTTTAATATTTATATAATAAATATTATATAGGGCTTATTGTATGCCCCCCTGTTCCAACTATTTTACAAGTATGAATCAATGGATATCCTTTGCTCTACTGGATCTACCAGACAATTCCCACTACTGGCCACTTGGCTTTCCATACATAGGCCATGTCTACAAACAGCAGACTTCCAGTGCGACAGCATGGCAGATGGGGGTTACCCAGCCCTGTCCCAGTCCTTACTCCCAAAGTTATCCACATGTATGGTGTGAAAAGGTTGTCAAGTTGTATTGCTGGCAGTGGTTTGAGGAATTGCAGGGGAAGGAGATGTGCTAATTTTTAAGTCTGAAAATTGTTCAGAACCATTAGGTCAAATATTAAAATGAACCTTTTGATACAAAGAGACAACAGACCAACAGAGAAATTTGTAGGTTACACATTCTTGGGTAAAGTCTTTAAATGGTATAAGTAAGAGTCTTTCTTGAATAATTCAGATATTTACTTGCCTAGAAGATGAGTTAGTTTACTGAATTAAAGGGAAACAACAACAGGAATGGGACCACATGTAATTAATTTCATTCAACAGACACTTATTGCACAATTATATGTGCAAAACTCTTGCTAGATTTGGCAGTAGGGGGATAAAAAACCACTGCCTGCAGAAAGATCACGTCCAGTATAGAAGTTTCCAAGTATGCAAACAATTGTTTATGGTCAGAAAGTTGGTGGGTAGAAGTGTGTGAATTAAAAAGTAAGTTCATCAAATTTCAATGTATTTTCCGAAATGAATATTGCTATTTCTTTAAGTATTAAAGCAGCTTTGTGAGGGAAGCTTAAGGATAAAAGTATAAGTTCCCTAAAAGTCAAAGAAATTAGAACCCTGCAGGTGCATGTACTTGTCTCTATCTACTTGGCAGTGAGTTAGAGCTGAAAAGGATATATCTCCTGCTACTCCTCCCCACTGACTCCTCCCCATAGAGACTGTGGCTCTTAACTGTGGAGTACCTCAACAGCAGTGATGTGCAAAAAGCTGACTTCAAACTAAAAAAAAAAACTTTTCACATACTTTTTTTTTCTTTTGTTTCATTATTTATTTTTGAGAGAGAAAGAGTACACACGTGCACATCAGTGTGAGAGGGGCAGAGAGAGAAGGGGACAGAGGATCCAATCTGAAGCGGGAGCAAGCCCTACGTCGGGCTTGAACTCACAAACCGTGAGATCATGACCCGAGCTAAAGTTGGACGCTCAACCGACTGAACCATCTAGGCGCTTCACACATACTTAAAAAAAATTTTTTTTAATGTTTATTTATTTTTGAGACAGAGACAGAGAGAGAGCATGAGTGGGGGAGGGTCAGAGAGAGGGAGACACAGAACACAGCCAGCTCCAGACTCTGAGCTGTCAGCACAGAACCCAATGCAGGGCTCGAACCCACAGACCACAAGATCATGACCTCAGCCAAAGTCGGATGCTTAACTGACTGAGCCATCCAAGCACCCCTCACATACTTTTTTAAAAAATGAGTAGCGAGGTTCACAGGTCACAATAAGCATCCTTCCAACATTAAAGTAAAATATCTGTATACTAGCAAAGGCCATTTATAAAGATTTCTTATATCACTTGATATCACTAGATACAGCAAACCCATAAAGAGTTTATGAAGTTCACAACCCACTAGAGGGGGAAAAATGGTATCTTGGTATGTACTGAGGCTCCAGAACTAGTTAATTTTTGCTCCTTCCATTTTAATTGGTCGGTTTAAGTAAACCTCCTCATTTATATACAGGATCAGGTTGTTTTTGCAACCCACTGACTGGACTTCCGACAGAGTGCCTTATTGGTCTCATGACCGGCTATTAATTTAGTTTCTGCTTCGAAGCAATCTTTTCCACAAGGTCATTTCATATGTTTATAATTTATGTAAAAGGTGAATGTTTAATCCAGTTTCCTTCATTAAAAATCACCGATGTCAAATCTCACACCTTCCGAGGCGTAGAAAAAAACTCAGTAAAGCCTCACAGACAATTTCATTCATTATACTAAAATAATAAAGCACATTTTTCTTGCAGGCATGACTGCTGTCAATGGAGTTTATAGCTCGACCTTTTATTATCTCAACAGCGGTTTCAAAGGAGGAGTGACAGAACTGACCTAAGGCACCACTGCTCTTGTTGACGATGTTTTAAAAAGATAAAGCCCAGGTTCACCTGCAGAGACAAACCTTCCTGAAAAAAGAGTTTTAGCAATCTACGTTTTTCCAGTAACAAAGCAAAGAGAATCTTAAATAAGAACTAAGACAGGATACTCCAAACATTTTTGTGGATTTTTATTTTCCTCAAAGACTATCTGTTTCACAATAATGATTTCCATTTAGGGAAAATTTTACTAGTCTCTTGTCCAGTGTAGTTAATTATCAGTAAATACACCCAATAACTATAATGTCTGATTGCAATTTCTACAACTCAAAATTATGAATACCAAAAAATAAAAACTTAAACAACAATGACAGAACAAATGGGAGCTCATAACACAGACTTGGGAGTCTAGGTGGGGGACAAAAAATAAGTATTCACACCCCTTACATTTATTTATAGCATAATTAGGAGACAAAGTTCTGAGTACTTAAGTGTTTCTTTTCCTACAATATTTTAAAAAATTGTGGTCACAGAATAGACACATTTTCAGATAAGAAAAGATTCAGAAGATTTGCCCATATAAGGATTTTGGAGAAGTTATTTAAAGATTTACTTGAGCAAAACAAGAGTAAAATAAGAAACAGGAAGTCATGAGATGTAGGGAATAGTGAATCCACGCTGGAGAACTATGCCACAGAGAACAGCACCATGGGTCCCCCCTGAAACAGGTTAACAGAGACTCGAGCTGAAGAGTTTCTAGGAAACAAAGGGCTTCAAGATGAGTTAGTGTGCTGGAGATACAAGAAGAATTTAAGGATAGGATTAAAGCACAGAAGGAAAAAAAAAAGAATTGGTAGAGACTTATAATTTTAAATGTTCAAATTTTAAAATCAATCTACAAGCATGAAACTAATTACAGGTACTTCATGTAATGATCGATTTCAACAAAATTAAAAAAAAAAAAAAGGTAGAGGAGCACCTGGATGGCTCAGTCAGTGCAGCATGAAACTCTTAATCTCAGGGTCATGAGTTCAAGTCCCATGTAGGTGTGTACCCTCCTTAAAAAAAATTTTTTTTTAAAGTAGACAAAGCAGAAATGGAGGAGATAAAAGCTAAAGTGGCAGGGCAGACATAAAAATGTGCGGAGATGCTGTCTATAGCTGATAGAAAACTGTGGCAACAGGTCGAAGGCATGAAAATAGTAACAGGACTATGGTGTGTGTGGGGGGCAAAGAATGGGAGAGTAAGTCAGTGTGTTTGGCAGGACCAGTTTCTTCTCCTTTTTCTTTGTTTTTGTTCGTTTGTTTGCTTGTTTGTTTTGAACATGGTCTCTTTGAAATCTGGACTTGCTTTCTTTGAAACATACCCATAAGCAGACCATGAAACTTTCCCAGAAAACTTAGTCCAGGTAGATAGTATCATAATCTACCAGTTACCTAAACTACAAACTGCCCTAGTGCAGTGGACTTGAGACTGCCTCAAATTCTTTCTAGTTCTCTCACTGGGAGGTGGGGCTATTCACCTCTGCTTCAATCAGGGCTTGCCCTTTGACACACAGAATGCAACTGGTACAGCACTCTGGGATGTCTGAACCCAGGCACTAAGAAGGCTGGCTGCTTCTGCTTTTGTTCTTTGAAAAGAAAGAAGAAAGAAGAAAGAAGCAGCAGCAGCTATATAAGAAGGTGGACTGACATGGGACACCATGCTGTGAGGAAGCCCAAGGTAGCCATGTAAAGATGCCATGTGGAAGGGAGATCATCTATTCTCTCACCAAGGAGAACCCAAACTCCAAGGTACTGAGTAGACACGTGTTGTTGTTTGAAGCCACTAAGTCTGAGGGTGAGTTTGTGTTGCATTAAGCAATACAAAATCAGTATCTGGAAATGGGGTGATGCCAAAACCAAAACCTAAATTATGTGGCATTGGCTTGAGGAGTGGACATGCTATGGCCACTGAACAAAATGCTCATGGGAGGTAGAAGGACAGTGAGGAAACTGCCGTTGAAGGGTGGAGAAAAGAGGGCAGGAGTCGTGTGTCAACAGAACGGGTGAAACGTGTTGGTGGTAATGTGCACAGTAGAAAGAGCAGCTTGTCGGTCAGGTCGAAGAGATTCCAGGAAGAACCTTAACAGTGCAACTGGCTTCTTTTAGCTGCCTGTGATAACATATGGGGGAAACCAGATAAGCGAAGAACAAACTGCTTGATTTTCAAGCAGAAATTAGGGGAAATTTAAGGGGTCCAGGACTTTATGGGTCCAACAGTGAACAGCTTCTCAACTGCAGCCTTCCGCAGCAAAAGACTCCCAAAGTAAAAAATAGCCTCATAGTCTGTGGGCAAAGACCAAAATAGGGGTCTTCCAGTATAACTGGCTTCAGAATAAAATCAAGAAAGTACGAACTCTTTTTTAAAACCTTAAACATCTGGGGCGCGGGGGTGGCTCAGTCAGTTAAGTGTTTGACTCTTGGTTTCAGCTCAGGTCATGATCTCACAGTTCATAGGATTGATCTCCGTGTGGGTGTCTGCACTGACCACGAAGAGACTATTTGGGATTCTGTCTTTCCTCTCTCTCTGTCCCTCCCCCACTCGTTTGTGCTTGCTCTCTGTCTCTCTCTCCCTCTCTCAAATAAACATTTTTTAAAAAGCTGTTAAGGGGCGCCTGGGTGGCTCAATCAGTTACGCGTCTGACTTCAGCTCAGGTCATGATCTTGCAGTTTGTGAGTTCGAGCCCCACGTCAGGCTCTGTGCTGACAGCTCAGAGCCTGGAGCCTGCTTCCGGTTCTGTGTCTCCCTCTCTCTCTGTCCCTCCCCCACGTGTGCTCTGTCTCTCTCTCTCTCAAAAATAAAAATGTAAAAAAGAAAAAAACTCAAAGATCTGAGGACCTGCCTCCTAGATTCTCTTGGCTAGACAAAGATTTTAACCTGACAGCCAGCCTGAAGTACAGAAGGGCAATCCATCTCAAAGATATTTCTGGTTATGACTTTTGTCCAACAGAGTAGACTATAATTTTATATACAGGAAACCCTTAAAAACTTTGGAACCTATACCAGCTTGGTCTAAAATGAAATGAGACATTCCACAATGAAAGGAAGCCTCTGGGCCCCCCAACTTTTCTGGGTGGGAAGCAGGCTGAAAAAGCTATTCGGCTGCAAACACAGTCACATGACATTGGAAAGAAAGAAAGACACAGAAACTGGAACAGAGAACTACAAAAAACCACTCCCAGTGAGAATGGGGCCCTACACAGGGTACACTCCCTGCCCCCCAGGACAGGGGGAACTGAATGGATTTCAGAATTGCTGCAGACCAGTACCTGTTATGTAGCTCCATAAACCACCCCCCCACATCCATTTTGAACAGCATCTACTGTAATTACCTTGTCCCTGCCTTCACATTTTATACTGGAGGGGGGAACCGGATAACTTGTCCTTTTAGTTCTCTGGTCTCTACACTGGAGACATCACACCCAACATAATGCATCTGCACCTGTACAGGATTTAACAAATGAAATTCTGGTATCTGAGTATGAGCCTGATGCTGTAATGGCACAAGACTGCCGTCATTGGTATCGGCCGACTGAACTTCACATGTGAAAGAATGTAAATAATCGTGAGCAGAGGACAGATTGTGCTGGATTAAACGTGTCCACACATTCTTCGATGGGGACCACTTTCACCTGGTCTTGAACCTGGTCTGGCCTTGAGACTAATCTGACCAATCCAATGCAGCAGAAATAATGTTCTGGGATTTCTGCACCCATGCGTTAAGAAGGGTCTTCAGCTTCTATTTTTGCATGCTGAGGCGAAACCAGTCACCACTAAAGAAGTCAGAGGACTCAGAGACTGAAGTGCTGTGAGGAAGCTAAAGCTAGCTGAGTGGAGACACGACAAGGGGTGAAATTCCTGGCTGGCCCCTCAGATGACAAGGCAATCTCCCCTGAGGCAGCAGTCAGTGAAGGAGCCATCCTGAGACTCCTAGCTCCATCAGAAACCGCACAGAGCGGAGAGTTCTCACCAAACCCTGCCCAGAGTGCAGAATGGTGAGCGGCTAACAGATAGCCATTGGTTTAAGCCATTCTGTTGGTGAGGTGATTTGTTTTGCACCCTGGAAAAACAAAACACCAAACCGCTCACTCTCCCTTCACCCCCATCTACCATCTATATGCAAATAATCATTCAGTTCTGTCTCTACCTCCTTAAAAGTGCTCTCAGAGCCCCACCCCACTCCCCACTCCCTTGTTTGTACTCAGTTTCATCGTTTTTCTTTTGAATGGACTATTTCAGGAGCTTCCTAATACCCATTCACCCTTTCACCCTTCACCCATTCCCCATTCCCCAAACTACAAAATCTCATTTCTAAATGCAAATCCAGCATCATGCTCATGCTTAGCCTATCACTAGCTCCCCATCACTCACAGGATAAGCCCTTTGCATGACATACAAAGCCTTCCACCATCTGGCTTCAGACCACCTTTTCAGCTTCATGTCCCGTCATCTTCCATGGGCAGCGGGGACTCCAGAAAAAGAATACGTCTAGCATGAAAAACCCAAGACTGGGTTCTGAAATCTAGGTGCATGTATGCTGCCACAAATTAACCATGTGAGCTTGGGCAAGTCACTTTAAACAGGCTTCGGTTTCCTTTCCATATAACATTTGTGTTAGACAAGAACTAGATAATGTCTTGATCTCTCATTCATCTTTAATAAGCTGTAATTCTCAAAATTCTTGTTAAAAATTAGCCAGGGGGTGCATGGGTGGCTCAGTCAGGCGACCAACTCTTGGTTTCAGCTCAGGTCATGATCTCACGGTTGTGAGATCGAGATCGAGCCATGCATCAGGCTCTGCGCTATCTGCATGCAGCCTGCTTGGGATTCTCACTCTCCCTCTTTCTCTGCCCCTCCCCAGCTTGTGTGCACTCTCTCATTCTCTCTCTCGCTCTCTCTCTCTCTCTCAAAATAAATAATCTTAAAAAAAAAAAAACTTAGAAAAGAAGGAAAATATGTTTCAAAGGGGGAGTTATACACACTGCTCTCCTCCTTGGCCCCAGCCCACCCTCATGCCAGCTTAAAAGCTTGTCTTCAGACCACCTCCCCTCTTCCATTCACAATTTCCCCTTTACTTCCTCACAAGAGTCATTACCTTCACAAACCCCACCTTCCTTCTCATGATGGCTCCCATGGTGGGGATGAGCAACATCGGGGAGGACACCCTCGGCAGTCTGTATGCATGAGCTATGACGAGTCAGGTACTTCACGGGCAAGGACTACCCCTCTAAGTATTTTCAGTCAGTATATAATCCTAAATGGCTTCTGCATTAGGCAGCTGTTTTCAGTAGCTGAAAGTACAGTAGGATTAAAAAGAACACAGTACTTCACCTTCAGAGGCACAATCCATTCTTTTCCATCAATAATTACGTAGAAAAAAAAATTTTTTTTTCGTAGAAAATTTTAAAATACAATACTACGGGGTGCCCTGGGTGTCTCAGTCAGTTAAGCAGCTGACTCTTGATTTAGGCTCAGGTCATGATCTCACGGTTTGTGAGTATGAGCCCCGCGTTGGGCTCTGTGCTCACAGGGCAGAGCCTGCTTTAAATCCTCTGTCTCCCTCTTTCTGCCCCTCCCCTGCTCTCTTTCTCTTTCTCTCTCTAAAATAAATGTTAAAACAACTCTTTAGAAATACAATATTCTGGGGAGCCTGGGTGGCTCAGTTAGTCGGGCATCCGACTTTGACTCAGGTCATGATCTCATTCGTGGTTCGTGAGTTCGAGCCCCAGGTTGGGCTCTATGCTGATGGCTCAGAGCCTGGAGCCTGCTTTGGATTCTGTGTCTCCCTCTCTCTCTGCCCCTACCCTGCTTGCACTCGCGCTCTCTCTCTCTCTCTCTCTCAAAAGTAAAGATTAAAAAAAATTTTTTTCACTACAATATTCTGCAATGAGAAATTTTCTTATCAATAATTAACAGAATTTACATATTAATACACATTTTTTCACCCACAGAACACAGCAGGGTTATTTTCTAGATAATTAAGATTTTTCTTTTTTTTTTTTGTTTGGACTTTTAAGGGTTTTTTTGTTTTTTGGATTTTTTTAGCTACTGAGAAATAAACAAGTTCAAACTAGTTTTAGAATGTGTCTATCAAACTAGAAGTCATAAGAAAGACTGCATTGTAATCTCCATGAAGACAGATACTTTTTCAGTCTTGGAGACTAGAATATCTGTCAAATTAATAGACGAATTAATAAAAAGTGAACATTAAGCCCTGAGGCATTATTCAAATCATGAAAACCTATGGACTTCTGCTCAAACGAACACTTCAAATAAAAATTCTGATTAGCATGTCCTAACACATGGAGATCTTGAGCTGTTCCTCCTCTGTCTATTGCAAAGCTATTTAAAAGAGACTATGTGTTCTCTGTAGGATGTGTAACAGTTAGCCAAGGGTGTCCCAAAGTCAAGGTTATTTATACACAGCATGCATTCTAGCAGAACCATTCTTACTTACAGACTGGAGAGATGGAGTTCAATAATTTTTACTAATAAACAATTTAAAACATGTTTATATCAAAATAAACAAGATGTGCTACAGGACAAACTAAAATCTGCAATAATTCTTAATATACAGCAAAGCCTTCAAAGCAATTTAGAGTTTGTGACAGACTGCAAAATTTTCACCTCCATTCTCCCCAGATGTGCACCTTCATTTTTCTCTGCCATAAGTTTTGTTGAAAAATTCACAAGAACTGAATAGAATATTTCACACCACTCTCTTCCCATAAGAACCAACCATTTATATAATGACTGTAGTATAATAAATGCTTCCCATTCTCAGGCAAGAGTTTCAAAGAAAAAAAATATATTATTTAAAGTTGAACTTCCAGATTACATTACCCATTTAAAAGGTCATTTGCCTCCCTGACTCCATATATTTTATTTGGTATGTAAAACCTGTACTTTAAAAACTATTTTCCATGTGATCTTCCACCCTTAGTTTAGACACACACACACACACACACACACACACACACACACACAAGGTATCATAACCTGCAATGAAAAGGTTTCTAATAAATTATTTGGTATGTGCATTTTAATTCAGGTGAGCACAGAATAAAGGGTAAAATTTACAAAGAATGTAAAAGTGAGAGATACAGGAGACCTTTTTATTGAAATAAGAGTTGACAGTGTTCCACCAGTTTCAAGTGTATAACACAGTGATTCATTCGACAATTCTATATATTGCACTATGCTCACCAAGACTTAAGTGTAGTTACCACCAATCACCGTGCCATATTGTGTTATTGATTATATTCTCCATGCTGTATTTCTCATCCCCACCCCCAAGATTTATTTATTTTATAACTGGTATAAAGTTTGTACCCTTTAATCCCCATATACTATGTAAACACACACGAGGAAAACAGAATTCACAGAAAGTAGAGTTACACACACACAAGGCATGTGAACTTCTGTCACTGCCCCAAATAAGAGGAAGCTGTGAAGCATGCCAGCCATCAGGCCCTGGGGGAAGGAGCTCCACAGTCTAGTTTCACAGTATGTGTGGAATTTGTGGTCATGGGGAAAGGACACACAACCCCCGTGCTCCAGGGCCCCTCTCTCAAGGGCTGTTCCAAGCATGCAGTTCCAAAATAAACCAAACTGACTGGCTGCCTTTCACCCATGGGTGATGACCCACTCCTGGTACGTGGCCAGGTATCACAGATCCAAGGTCAATGCACTTTGAATTCCACATCTTCCACCACATACTCAGCTTTAAATCCTTACTCATTTTACTTTTCAGATAAAAGGTTGTGGGTTCTTTTGTCAGGAAGAAAGCATTAAAATAATTATTGGTTCTAATTTCATAGGAATAATAAAAACTCATTTGCTAACAACTAGTTTTTCATTACCAAAAATGTTACTACAGGCTCTATTATATTGCTCAAACTATATTCTAAATGGTTTTGGGTTTTTTTGCATGTTGTCATTGAGTTATAAAACTTACCCATTTTCACCTGGTAGACAACTTCACGAATATAGGCAAGAAGTGTAAATAATTTTGTTAAACACTCCAACATTTCCACAACTCACATGCTGCTCCAAAATACTTAACAAATCACCAAAAAGATGATTTACTACTTACTACTATTTGTTTCTTTTCCAGTTTTATTGAGGTATAATTGACACATTTTGTTGTATTAGTTTTAGGTTTACAACACGATGATCTGATTACTTACTATTATTTCTATATTTCTTATGATACAAATTTTAGTTACACTAGATTTCATCATAAATTCTTTTTCCTGTTCTTAGTTGCACTACAGCATTGTTATGAAGTCCAATATCTCATCTCTTCATAAGTTTACTACTAAACTTTAGTGTTTACTATTTGAAGAGCTCAAGCAAATTGACAGCAAAAACAGATTCCAGTAGGACAAAGGATGTGAACAGAAAATTCTTAAGAGAAGTCATAAAGACACGGTTGAAATGTAAAGTCAAAAATAATTAAAGAAATACAAATTAAATCAAGAAGATGACAGTTTTGGAAAAGATTATAAAGCAAAGGTTATATACAGTGATAGAGAAGGTTCAGTGAAGCCACACACCTATAGACACTGGTGGTGTAATTGTAAATCAGAATAGGCTTTCAGTAAAACAACTGGGCAAAATGTTTAATACCTTCATACAACTCACCCCAACCTATCCCCCTGCCACAACAAAATAAATATATAAATATATTTCTAAAAATTATTAAATTATTCTTAAAAATAAATTTTTATTTTATTTTATTTTATTTTATTTTATTTTATTTTATTTTATTT